>NC_025995.2:50233573-50378125 GCF_000442705.2 Elaeis guineensis | reverse complement strand
TGTCAATTGGCTACATATCTAAGTTCCATCTTCTCAAGGTGGGCTTCGATCTTCTGCTAGCCTAATGGCTTTGTCAGTGGGTCTGCCTCATTATTTGTGGAGTCGACTCTCTTAACCTCGACATAACTTTTTTTGAGATAATTATGGATCAAATAAAATCGTCGCTCGATATGCTTGGACTTCTGGTGAGACCTTGGCTCCTTAGCTAGGGCTATAGCACCATTATTGTCGCAGTAAAGAGGGATGGCATCTGATGACATCACTTCAAGCTCTGCAGCAAACATCTTGTACTAAAATGCCTCCTCGTAGCTTTCGATGCAGCAATATACTCTGCCTCCATGGTGGAATCAGCAATCACCATCTGCTTGAAACTCTTCTAGCTAATTGCACCACCATTGCAAATGAACAGACTCTCAGATGTCGACTTTCGATCATCTATATCAGACATAAAGTCTGATTCTGTAAATCCCTGAACCTGAAGTTCTCCATTCTCAAAGACTAGAAATATATCCTTAGTCCTTCTCAAGTACTTAAAAATACATTTTACAGAAGTCCAATGCTCTTCGTCTGGATTCGACTAATATCTGCTTGTGACACTCACAGCATGGACTATATCAGGTCGTGTACATAGCATGGCATACATGAGGCTTCCTATTGCCGAAGCATAAGGGATCTTGCTCATGCGTTCAATCTCCTCAGGTGTGCTAGGGCACATCTTCTTGGAGAGATGAATGCCATATCTAAAAGGTACTAAACCTCTTTTGAAGTTTTTCATGCTAAACATTTTTAGCACCTCCTCTATGTACATCTTCTGTGAAAGTCCTAGCATCTTATTTGGTCTATCTCTATAGACCTTAATATCCTGCATAAAGGATGCCTCTCCTAGATCTTTCATTGAGAACTCCTTAGATAATCATATTTTGACTGAGGTCAACATGGAAATATTATTTTCAATTAGGAGAATGTCATCAACGTACAGTACGAGGAAGACAACTGCGCTCCCACTGACCTTCTTGAACACACATGGTTCCTCGTTCTTGATGAAATCAAATATATTTTGATCACATCATTGAAACGAGTATTCCAGCTCTGAGATGCTTGCTTAAGTCCATAAATGGATCTTTGCAGCTTGCAGATCTTATGATCATCATCACTGGATGTGAAACCAGGCGGCTGTTCCATATAGATATCTTCCTCAAGATATCCATTTAAGAACGTCGTTTTCACATCCATTTATCATATTTCATAATCAAAATAGGCTGCAATAGCAAGCAATGTGCGGATGGATTTTAGCATGGCTAGGGCGAAAAGTATCTTGATAGTCAATGCCTTCACGCTTACTATAACTTTTCACTACGAGCCTAGCCTTGAATGTCTCTAAATTTCCATCTGCAGCTATCTTTCTCTTGAAGATCCATTTACACCTAATAGGTACAATACCTTCAGGTGGATCTACCAAGGTCCAGACTTGGTTTGAGTACATCGAGTTAATTTTTGATCTCATTGCCTCTAACTATTTCTCGGAGTTGATATCTGATATTGCCTCATCATAGGTCTTGGGGTCATCACCATGAGCCCCATTTCCCGTGAGGAACATTTTTCCTACTTTCTCTTGTATAGTATCTAAGTACCTTTCAGGAGGATGGAAAACCCTAGTCGATCTACGAGGTAGAAGAGGTTGTGTTAGGACTGGTTCTAATTGATTGGGTTCCTCAATTTTTTTAGCTCGTTGCTTTTGGGAGATATTCTCCTTGAGCTTAATTATTCTTCCGATGCCACTATCTTGAATAAACTATTTTTTAAGAAAAATAGCATGTCGATTCACAATCACATTGTGATCTTTCGAAATATAGAAATAGTATCCTAATGACTCTTTAGAATATCCTATGAACCGAGCTCTAAAAGATCTGAACTCTAACTTGTCCGCCTACTGTCTCTTGACATCAGTCGGATAACCCCAAATTCTGAGATGACTCAAACTTGGTTTTTTACCATGCCATATCTCAAACAGTGTGGTAGAAATGGTTTTAAAGGGAACCTTATTCAATACATATATTGCTGTCATAAGATAATGTCCCCAAAGAAACTCAGAGAGGTCTGTGAAGCTCATTATGGAACGAACCATATCTAATAGGATCTGATTTCTTCATTCTAAAACCCCTTTGAGTTGTGGCATTTCAGGTAGAGTCTATTGAGAGACTATTGTAGGAACCAGATCTAGGATTTCAGGGTTAGATCTTGAAACTTTTTCAAGATCATACAGCGGAAGACTAAAATAAATAAAAATTTATTTTCTAAAATCAGAGAATCCCTAGATCTAAGATCCTATTACATGATTATTACATGGCATTAAATCAAAAATTAAAATATATAAATATAGCATGAACTACATGTTGATCATATCAACATGTTTTTATACCACATCTAATGTATGTATTAAACAATAGATCAGATCTATTACCTTGCAAGTTTGACGCTCTAACCTCGCTGATCCAGGCTTAAGGATGATGTTGCAAGCCGCACACGTGTCTGGCCTCTAGGAGTCGTCCACACGAGCCCACGAATCTCGATCAGAAGTCCTGCTTCAGGAAATCAGCACAGTATGCTAGTACTGCGCTGATCCTTCTTTGATGGTTGATCAGGTGCCTCCTTCTTCTTGATTTGGACTCTTTCAAAGATGAAAAGTAGAAGGAGGAGTTTCAGATCTGGGACACTCTCAGGAAACTCAAGATGGAGGGAGGAAAGATATGAAAACAAAAACCCTAGAAGAAGACCCTCTTCTTCTTCACGTTTTTCTCTCTAAACGCCCTAACTTGCATCTTTTATATCTCCACTACCCAAAGGTATTTCTCTCTAATTTTTGGATGGCACAAAGGACTCTCAAATATCTGACTCCTCTTAAAATTTCCTGAAGAAACTCGTCTTATATAGAGAGATATGATAGAGTCCTTGTCTAGGTCAAACACCTAGTCAAGGCTTATCCAAACATGGCAAGTTAAGGGACGCCCAACTCTTGAGCATCTCCTCCATATTTTCGTGAATAGATTATCAGAAAAAGGTTCACAATGTAAACCCTAAAGGCCACGAAAATTCCAAAAAAAATTTGGATAAATTCGGTGCAAAATTGAAAGAGTTTTGGATTTCTAAAACTCTATCTCATAGAATTCAAAATCCAAACTTATTCCTTTTAGATTTGATCCAAACCACCTTCCATGTAAGAAAGAAGAGAAGAGACCTTTTGTGAACGTGGGAGAAATCTGGGAGAGGACTTTTGTCACACAAAATAAGTGGAGATTGGCGTTGAATAAGAGAGAGGGCGTGGAGAAGGATTATGTGGCGCAAGGTGGAATCCTAGTCTTACTAGGATTCTGTCTTATGACTTGTTTTAATTTGGTTTCCCAAACCAAATCAAATTAAAATTAGATCAATCCAATTAAAATAGGTCTTAACCCAATTAAGAACCTAATTTAATCAGATTAAATTAGATTTAAATCTGATTTAATTTTCTAATCAAATTAGAAATTAGATTGATCCAAGTCCTAGTTGAACTAGGACTAGTCTTTCCTTGCACTTGGCTTATCCAATAAACTAATTGGACTTGATCCAATCAAGCCCAAACTAAATCTAATTAAATCATATTTAATTAGACTTAATCTCAGCCCATTGGCTTAATCAAATTAAGCCAATTAGCAATCAAATTGCTAATCGATCCTCCTGCAACACTTGCACTGGGTTAAATGTCAATCGTATTGATCATTTAACCCTAGAACGATTCTTAATCGTTGATCAACCATCTGATCGGATCATGAACTCTAATGTGTGTGACCTCATAGGTCCGAACCTAAGCCGGTAGCATAGGAATAAATTCCTATACCAATCGAAGTGACCATCTAGCAATGGTACCCGACGATCGGATAGGTCGAATGTGTAGAACAACATCCTTAGAACCCATGCGGATATAGTTTTCATATAATTCATCCCCTTGACCAAAATGATCATAGGACATCCCAGAGTTTAACTGTCAACTCTGATCAGGTTGTCCACATTGTATTTCAAAATATCAAATCCATCTAATGGATTACCCTGACCAAGGTTTTGCTAAATTGAAATACAGCGACTCATTCTTCTCCAACTCTTGGAGTGATCAATCCCATCTCGATCACACTCTGACTTCGCAAGTACTTGACTGTACCCAGAAGCCTTCCGTCCCTGAATTAAAAATTCAGTTAGTTCAGTACCAAAGCATAGTGAGTTGCTTGCAAGTCACTGAGGCGATCTCAAGTCTAAGGGACACTTATACCTATATCCCATCAGAGACATTCTCGACAGCAGAATGCTCTGGAGTTGGTCACGTTCTATGATGATGTACCCTTACATCTCATCTGTATGCCATACCAGTGTCTCCACACTCTTTGGTTAAGAGGACAACCAACCCATATGGCCTACAGCGACCTATGCTCGATAGAAGCTGTCGTCCTTATTAACAGCCTATCATTTGGTCGTGAACAGTTTTAAGGACTAATCGATAAATCCTCTCTTTATCGAATCTAAATAGTCCTAAGGACTTCATCATAACAATGGAGTTCATTAGAAGATGAAAGCTTATGATGAAGATGCCAAATATATATATATATATATATATTTTTATTAACAAATCAATTACAATACTTGGTTGCTCAACCATCAACAGCTTGACGATTGATATTTTGGGACACATTTCCCAACAACTCTCACTTGTCCTAAAGCCACTCGGCACGGTATCTAATACCCATCTTCGACTTGTGGTTGTCGAACTCCTTTATTGCCAGAGCTTTAGTGAAGGGGTCGGCTAGGTTCTCCTTTCTGTCGATCTTCTGAAGGTCGACGTCACCTCGATCCACTATCTCCCGGACCAGGTGAAAGCGGCGTAAGATGTGCTTCATCCGCTGATGTGCTTTGGATTCCTTCGCCTGAGCTATGGCACCAGTGCTGTCGCAGTAGAGCAGGACCAGACCATCGAGGGAGGGTGCTACTCCGAGCTCGTTGATGAATTTCCTCAGCCACACAGCTTCCTTCGCGGCATCTGATGCTGCGATATACTCCGCTTCACAAACAGAGTCTGCCACAGTATGCTGCTTGGAACTCTTCCAGCAGATGGCTCCACCATTCAGAGTAAAGATATAACCTGACACACTCCTGCTGTCATCATGGTCAGATTGGAAGCTGGAGTCTGTGAACCCCACAAGTTTCAGATCTGACTCACCATAAATCAACCATTGGTCCTTAGTATTTCTCAAATACTTAAGGATGGCTTTAACCACTTTCCAGTGATTTTCTCCAGGATCAGATTGGTATCTACTCACTACTCCTAGTGAGTATGCCACATCTGGTCTTGTACATGTCATGGCATACATGATAGATCCCACGGCTGAAGTATATGGGACTCTACTCATACGCTCTCTCTCTTCAGGAGTTGTCGGACAATCCTTCTTAGAAAGAGAAATTCCTTGGCCTATCGGTAGATAGCCCTTCTTGAAATTCTCCATGCTGAACCTCTTCAGCACAGTATCTATGTACATGGACTGGGATAACCTAAGCATCCTTTTAGATCTATCCCTATAGATCTTCATCCCTAGGATGTAGGATGCTTCACCCAAGTCCTTCATGGAGAACTATGATGACAACCAAACTTTTATTCCCTGTAGTGCGGGGATGTCATTCCCGATTAAGAGAATGTCATCCACGTACAAGATAAGGAATACCACAACTGGACCATTTGCCCATTTATAGATGCAGGGCTCTTCTCCATTCTTAATGAAGCCATACATTTTGATCACCTTATCAAAACGCATGTTCCAACTCCGAGAAGCTTGCTTCAATCCATAAATGGATCTCTGAAGCTTGCACACCTTGGACTCATCTGTGGATGTAAACCCCTCAGGTTGTATCATATACACCTCTTCGGTCAGCTCTCCATTTAGAAAAGCTGTCTTTACATCCATCTGCCAGATCTCATAATCTAGATGGGCAGCTATTGCAAGCATTATCCGAATAGATTTGAGCATTGCCACAGGGGAAAATATCTCGTCATAGTCAATACCATAACGTTGACGATACCCCTTGGCAACCAGACGGGCTTTATAGGTCTCCACCTTTCCGTCTGCGCCCCTCTTCCTTTTGAAGACCCATTTACACCCAATGGGTTTAACCCCTTCAGGTGGGTCAACCAATGTCCATACATCGTTGACCTTCATAGACTCCATTTTGGATTTCATGGCTTCAAGCCATTTCTCGGAATCAGGTCTCTGCATTGCATCCATATAGGTGATCGGATCCTCATTATTCTCATCAAGTTTGATGGAATCACCGTCCCGGACCAAGAAACCGTAGTATCTGTCCGGTTGATGCGGTACTCTACCAGATTGCCTTAATGATGCAGGTACATTGGGCTCCGAATATGATCTAATCATATCAGACTCAGGTTCAGCTATTGGTGTCGGTCCTTCTACCTGTTGAACTTCATCAAGTTCAATCTTAGAGGCAACGGTTCCTTCACCAAGAAACTCCTTTTCTAAAAAGATTGCCTTAAGGCTGACGAACACCTTTTGTTCATCAGCATGGTAGAAAAAATATCCTTTTGTCTCTTTGGGGTACCCTATGAATGAGCATTTGTCAGACCTAGGTCCAAGTTTGTCTGTGACTAATCGTTTGACATAGGCCGGGCACCCCCAGACCCTAAGGTGTGAAAGTGCTGGCTTACGTCCCGTCCATATCTCATATGGAGTCTTAATTACAGACTTACTTGGAACCCTATTTAATAGATAACAGGCCAATTCGAGTGCATATCCCCAGAAGGATATCAGTAAGCTAGCAAAACCCATCATGGATCGGACCATATCTAATAGAGTCCGATTCCTCCTTTCAGACACACCATTATGCTGTGGTGTTCCTGGAGGAGTCCATTGGGAGAGAATCCCATTCTCTCCTAGATATGTGAGAAATTTACTAGAAAGGTGTTGGTGCAAAAATCTGCTTGCACCGGAGAAGCTGGAGTTGGGGAAGCCGCGGTCGCCGCCGGGACCTGCAAAGGAAGTCTAAATCGGAGGTGGGGTTGCTCCGGCAAGACCCTCCGATGCTCAAGTCAGTTCTCTGTCTCAACAAGAATGGAGTGCTCGAACGGAGAATTTAGCAGAGTTTTGAGATAAGAAATGAGCTTATAGAATAACATATCTGGGTCCCCCTTTTATAGGCGGAGGAGGCAACGGATTGATGGCGACATTTGTAACCGTCTGGTAGTGGGCCGCCCATGGTCAGGGGAATTTATTGCGAAGGGTAGTGGAGTAGACCCGTGGCCATTGCTATGGCCTGCCACGTAGAGCCTGTCGGAGGTAGTGGAGCGGCGTCCATTGCCGCTAGTTGTCAGAGAGTAGTGGAGTCGCGCAGCACCGGCCGCAGGGAGCGGAGCAGAATCATGGCCGTTGACACAGCCTGTCAGAGAGTAGTGGGTCCGCCGCAGGGCGTGATGGAGCCGCGCGGAATCCGCTGCAGGAAGTGGAACAGGATTATGGTTGTTATTGTGACCTGCCAGGGGGCGCGAATCTGTCAGTTGAAGCTCGGCAGTGGTCGGAGTCCGACCTCTGTAGAGGTCTGGGCGGAGTCCCCCTTGCAGTTGGGGTCGTGGGTGGAGTCCGGCTCCCGTAGGAGTCTGGACGAAGTCTGCTTGTAGCTGTTGGAGTTGAGGGCAAAGCCCGACTCCCGTAGGAGTCCGGGTGGAGTCTCCCTGCAATTAAAGTTAGAGGGGAGGTTCGGCTCCCGTAGGAGTCCGGACAAGGCTTACCAGCGGTCGAGGTTGAGGAAGGAGCCTGACTCCCGTAGGAGTCCAGGCGGAGTCCACTTGAAGGGGAGGTTCGGCTCCCGTAGGAGTCCGGACAAGGCTTACCAGTGGTTGAGGTTGAGGAAGGAGCCCGGCTCCTGTAGGAGTCCGGGCGGAGTCCACTTGCTGCTGAAGTTATCGGCGGAGTCCGACTCCCGTAAGAGTTCGGACGCGGTCTGTCTTGTAGTCGTTGGAGTCGAGGATGAAGTTCGACTCCCGTAGGAGTCCGGATGAAGTCTTCCTGCAATCAAGGTTAAAGGCGAAGTCTGGCTCCCGGAGGAGTCCGGACGAGGCTTACCAGTAGTTGACATTGAGGACGGAGCCCGACTCCCGTAGGAGTCCGGGCGGAGTCCACTTGCTGCTGAAGTTATCGGCGGAGTCTGGCTCCCGTAGGAGTCCGGACGCAGTCTGTCCTGCAGTTGTTGGAGTCGAGGATGAAGTTTGGCTCCCGTAGGAGTCCGGGCGAAGTCTTCCTGCAATCAAGGTTAAAGGCGAAGTCTGGCTCCCGTAGGAGTTCGGACGAGGCTTACCAGTAGTTGACGTTGAGGATGGAGCCCGGCTCCCGTAGGAGTCCGGGCGGAGTCCACTTGCTGCTGAAGTTATCGACAGAGTCCGGCTCCCGTAGGAGTCTGGACGCAGTCGTTGGAGTCGTCGGCGGGGCCCGGCTCCCGTAGGAGTCCGGGCGAAGCTGTCTTGTAGCTGAAGTCGTTGGTCGTCGAGGATGAAGCCCGGCTCCCGTGGGAGTCCGGGCGGAGACCTCTTTTGAGGTTGGCCTTGTTGGCAGAGCCGTTGATTCTGTGGAGGACTTCGGCTGGGGATATTTTATACCCCACACCAGTCCCCCCACTTTCGAGTTTGAATTTCGAACGAAGGAAGTTCAGAGAGATGGACACAGCCGAAGCTGTCCCTTCGAATCCTGCGCACCGTCGCCCCCAGATATTTTGGCATTTAATGTGTGCACGTCAGAGCCCACTTTTCGATGAAGGTGACCTGAAGAGTCTTTTCGGAACCCCCATCGGAATGCGATCCCAAGCATCGTGCCACGAGAATTTGTAAACGTTCAACCCTCGATAACGATGGGGGGGACATGCGCGACACGTGGCATGCACCAGTTGGCCCAGGAACACCCGTCGTCATAACTGCGCTAGGACTCGTTGGCTATTTAAACCCCTTAATCCCTTCATGGCTTCATCCTGGTGCCTTTCTTTCGCCTGAGAGCCTTGCTCCTCAGCAGCTTCCCTTGCACCAGTCCTTCCCTTCTTCAGTCCCCCAATTCTTCTCTGAGGGTTCTTACGCCACGTCCTCTACTCTGGAGGCCATTCTTGAAGGGATGTCTAGGGCTTGGAGGAAGGTGAGGAGGAGAACGACGGCCGGTGAGAATCTCCGTCGTTTTAAAGGGGGCTCAAGGAAGAATTCCCTCAACAACAGGGGGTTAATAACGGGGGCTGTCGGTGAAGTTATTCTGCCCACGAATTTTGGAGTAGCAAGGCGGGGTGATACCGGTCAAGAGGGCAGAGCTGTCGTCATAAGCTATGGCGGGATCCTTGATGCCGTCAGGGCCGAGGGACCAGAGGCGGTCAGCGTCGACGGTGGGGCAGTGGAACTTGTTGCGGGGACGGTGGAAGTAGCGCATGCCGACCTTGCCGAAGCATTTTTGGTGGCGGCTGTCGCGGAGCATTCGGAGATGAAGCATATCTCTGACATCACCACTGCTTCCAAGGTGACTTCGGCTCTTCTTGAAACAGGTCTTCGCCACTGCCGCCGTTGCCCTTACCGCCCCCAGGGATCTATCCCACCCTTTTCTCCCTAGGGTTGGGACTTCGGAGATAGAGCGAAGCGAGGTGGGGCGAGAGCTGTTACACGCACTGGAGAACGCAGTTGAGAAGGACAGAGATGGGAAAAGGAGTTTCCAGCTCGGAGCGGCCCTCGGTTCATCCTTCCCGAACCGTGTTCGCGAGGCTTGCGACGATGTGTATCTTCTCTTTTTTTTTTTTCTTGACCCACTGGGTCTTGTAACGTATATTCTTGTTAAATGAAAAGAAGATTTTGTTACCTCATCCGCGTCTCGCATTAAATAGTTGTCTGTCGAACTTCTTCACTTTTCTTTCCTCTTTCTTCCTTCTCTTCTTCTTTTTTTTTTACGTTGTCCCGAGGTCATCGGAGACCTCTTCTATCCATGTAGGGTTGTCATTTGCCGAGCTCCTTTTTGGCTTTTACGCCATTCGAAGATACCCAATTGTCATTCCGTTGATGGCTGCAGGTTCGCTTGGGGCCATTCGGGCCTGAGGTCCCTCCTAGGGCTTGAATTCGGGGATCCGAGCTTCCGTTGCCCTCAGGCATTGTTTGCTTTCCTTTTTTGCTTGGAGTTTTTTTTTTTTTCGCTGAAGTCGAAGCTGAGTTCGGCTCCCTTGGGAGTCCGAACGGAGAATCCCCCTTGAAATTGGAGTTGTGGGTGGAGCCCGGCTCTTGTAGGAGTCAGGGCGAAGTCTTCCTGCAATCAAAGTCATAGGCAGAGTCCAGCTCCCGTAGAAGTCCGGACAAGGCTTATCGGCAGTTGCTGTTGTCAGCAGAGCCCGGCTCCCGTAGGAGTCCGGGCGGGGTTGTCCTGTAGTTGATGTCGGCGATTGGAGCTCGGCTCCCGTAGGAGTCCGGATTGGGCTTACCATCGGTCGGAGTAGCTTAAGTTAGGGCAAGGTTTTCCTCTTGGGGGGCGCATATGGGCATTGCAGGGCCTTCCCCCACCCGATCTAAAAGGATCGGGCCTTCGACTTTGCTCAAGTTAGGGCGAGTATTCTCCTCCTACCCCTAACAGGGCTGTGGGGGCACATACGGGCGTTGTAAGGCCTCTCCCTCCATCCAGTCTAAAAGGAATCGGGCCTTCAACTTTGCTCAAGTTAGGGCGAGGTTCTCCTCCTGTCCTTAACAGGGCTGTGGGGGCACATATGGGCGTTGTAAGGCCTCTCCCTCTATCTGGTCTAAAAGGAACCGGGCCTTCGACTTTGCTCAAGTTAGGGCGAGGTTCTCCTCCTGTCCCTAACAGGGCTGTGGGGGCACATATGGGCGTTGTAAGACCTCTCCCCCCATCCGGTCTAAAAGGAACCGGGCCTTCGACATTGCTCAAGTTAGGGCGAGGTTCTCCTCCTGTCCCTAACAGGGCTGTGGGGGCACATATGGGCGTTGTAAGGCCTCTCCCCCCATCCGGTCTAAAAGGAACCGGGCCTTCGACATTGCTCAAGTTAGGACGAGGTTCTCCTCCTGTCCCTAACAGGGCTGTGGGGGCACATATGGGCGTTGTAAGGCCTCTCCCTCCATCCGATCTAAAAGGAACCGGGCCTTCGACATTGCTCAAGTTAGGGCAAGGTTCTCCTCCTGTCCCTAACAGGGCTGTGGGGGCACATATGGGCGTTGTAAGGCCTCTCCCCCCATCCGGTCTGAAAGGAACCGGGCCTTCGACTTTATGAGGTTGCCTTTTTGTTTTTGATACAGTTTGCTTGAATTGTCCAAAGACACATGGGTATGTGATTTTCGATTAAAACGAAGTCACTGGTAGTACATCCGTAAGTTTTCTGAGCTCCACGGTCGTGGGAGGTCGGCTCCTCCGAGCTCCTTAAGGTAATAAGTTCCGGGCCGAACTACTTCTTTGACCTCATAAGGTCCCTCCCAGTTCGGGGCGAGCTTCCCCCGGTCCTGAGGTTGCGAGACAGCAGCTCGTCGAAGCACTAAATCTCCTGCTTTAAAGGCTTTGTTCTTGACCCGGGCATTGTAATATCGAGCAACTTTCTGTCTGTAAGCTGCCATTCGAACCTGAGCAATCTCTCGTCTTTCTTCCCGCAGGTCGAGGTTGGCTCTGAGACTTTGTGCATTTTGGGGTTCGTCGAATGCCACGACTCGTGCTGATGGGAGTTTAAGCTCGATCGGGATGACGGCTTCCATACCAAAGGCTAAAGCAAAGGGAGTCTCCCCTGTAGGTAACCTCTGGGTAGTTCGATACGCCCATAGCACGTGATAAAGCTCGTCCGCCCAAGTTCCTTTTGCTTTTTCAAGCCTTCTCTTAATTCCCTGCAAAAGGGTTCTGTTAGTTACCTCAGCTTCACCGTTTGCCTGAAGATGGGCTACAGATGTGAAGTTGTGGGAGATGTTTAGATCTTCACAGAATTCGGTGAATCTTGCTCCCACGAATTGTCGTCCGTTATCAGTGATTAGGGTTCTAGGTAGACCAAACCTGCACACAATTGACTTTCAGACGAAATTTTGTACTTTTGCTTCTGTGATTTTTGCTAGTGGTTCGGCTTCAACCCATTTGGTGAAGTAGTCAATCGCCACAAGGAGGAACTTCCTTTGCCCAGACACCATGGGAAAGGGGCCAAGGATGTCCATCCCCCATTGCGCAAAAGGCCATGGGGCACTTAGGGGTGTGAGCTCAGTGGCGGGTTGTCTCTGGACGTTGGCGTATCTCTGGCATCGATCGCACTTTTTGACATATTCAATCGAATCATGATGCATCGTTGGCCAGTAATACCCTTGACAGAGTAGCTTGTGGGATAAAGATCTGGCACCCAAATGGTTTCCTCAAGCTCCCTCGTGTACTTCCCATAGAGCGTAGTCAGCTTCTAAGGGCCGGAGGCACCTTAAGAGGGGCAAGGAGTACGATCTTTTGTATAATTTGCCCTCATAAAGGATGTACCGGGAGGCTTGATTTCGGAGCTTCCGAGCCTCCTTCGCATCCCGGGGAAGAACTCCATCTCTAAGATAGGTTATCAGCGGGTCGACCCAGCTGGACTCGTGGTCGATCTCCATTACAGGCCGTGATTCTTCTGTACTCGGATGTTTTAGAACTTCAAAGAGGACGCCTTTGGGCAATTCGGCCGGAGCCGACGTGGCCAGCTTGGAGAGAAGGTTGGCTCTAGCATTCTCCGACCTTGGAATTTGCCTAATGTCAAAGTTGCTAAAGGCGGGGGTAAGCTCCTTCACTTTCTCAAGGTACCTGGCCATACTGTCCTCCCGCGCTTCATAACTTCCGCTGACTTGTCCCACCACAAGTTGGGAATCGCTGTGCACCTAGAGTTGACCTATTCCCAGTTCTTTGGTGATCTTTAATCCTACAATCAGAGCCTCATATTTTGCTCCATTGTTTGTTGCAGGAAACTCGAAACGCAAAGCGTATTCCGCGATGACTCCCTTCGGGCTGACCAAGATCAGGCCTGCGCCCGCGCCTGCCATGTTGGAAGATCCATCCACATAGAGGGTCCAAAAGCAATCGGAGGGACTGGCCTCTTCGTTGGGGGAGTTCGGTTGAGACTTCAGGTCGTCAACTCTGCTTTGCTCAGGTTCGGCCTCCTCTGGGATGGTGCACTCTACAATGAAATCTACCAATATTTGGGCCTTTACTGCTGGTCTAGGTCTGTAGTTGATGTCGAATTTCGTGAGCTCGATCGCCCATTTTGCCATCCTTCCGGAGGTATCAGCTCGGTGCAAGACCGCCTTGATCGGTTGATCGGTGAGTAGTGTCACAGTGTGCCCTTGAAAGTAAGGTCGGAGTCTCCGAGCTGCAACCAACAAGGCGTAGGTTAGTTTTTCTAATTTAGTGTACCTGGTCTCGGCGTCCCTCAACGTGCGGCTAATGTAGTAGACTGGTCGCTGGACTTTCGTTTCTTCTTTGACAAGGACAGCTGTGAGGGCCGTGGGGGAGACCGCCAGGTACAAAAATAGTTCCTCCCTAGGTTCAGGCTTCGCCAGTAGCGGGGGTGAGCTAAGGTAGCTTTTCAATTCTTCGAACGCCTGTTGGCATTCAGAGGTCCAACAGAAGTTCTTCGACTGCTTGAGGGTTTGAAAGAAGGGCAAACATCGTTCGGCCGACCTCGCGACAAAGCGGTTAAGAGCCGCTATTCTTCCTGTGAGGCACTGAACCTCCTTGATCGACCTTGGGGCGGTCATCTCTTGGATGGCACGAATTTTCTCTGGATTGGCCTCAATCCCGCGCCCCGATACCATGAAGCCTAGGAACTTTCCTGAGGTCACCCCAAAAGCGCATTTGGTTGGGTTCAGCTTCATTCTATACTTTCAAAGAGCATCAAAGATTTCCTCGAGGTCGGCGACATGATTTCTGGAAGATCTGCTTTTTACAAGCATATCGTCCACGTAAACCTCCATGTTTCGGCCGATCTGCTCTTTGAAGATTTTGTTCACCAGTCGTTGGTAGGTTGCGCCCGCGTTCTTGAGGCTGAATGGTATGACCCTGTAGCAGTAAAGGCCGCGGTTAGTGATGAAAGCTGTCTTTTCTTCATCTTCTGATGCCATTCTAATCTGATTATAGCCAGAGAACGCGTCCATAAAAGTGAGGAGCTCATGGCCGGAGGTAGCGTCCACCAGTTGGTCGATCTTGGGAAGGGGGTAGCTGTCCTTTGGACAAGCCTTATTCAGCTTTTTGAAGTCTATACACATCCTCCACTTGCCGTTTGCTTTCTTGACCAAAACAACATTGGAGATCCACTCAGGATAATTGACTTCCTTAATAAATCCGATCTTGAGAAGCTTATCCACTTCCTCGGCTATCGCCTTCTGCCTCTCCGGGGCATGACTCTGGATTTTTTCTTTTGTCGGCCGATGTTTCGGGTCGACTGTCAGATGATGTTCCATGACTTCTGTGTCGATCCCCGGCATATCCATCGGGACCCACGCGAAAACGTTCGCATTCCTTCGGAGGAAATCAACAAGACGCGTCTGCACCTCCTCCCCCAGGTTGGAGCCAATTAACACCACATGCTCCATGTTCCCATCATTCAAAGGGATTGGTATTAGATCTTTGATTGGACCGCCCCTCTCTTCAGCGAGGTCATCGCGAGTGTCCAATCCATCGACCGGACAGAGGTCCGTTTGATCACTTCTTTGCAAGGCGATGTTGTAGCAGTGTCTGGCCAGGGCTTGGTCTCCCCGAACCTCTCCGATCCCCTGGATGGTGGGGAACTTCAATTTCAGATGGTAGGTTGAAACGACAGCTCTGAGGGCATTGAGACCGGGTCGGCCAAGGATTGCATTGTAGGTAGATGGCGCCTTCACCACCAGGAAATTCACCAGAGCTCTGGACTGCTTTGGATACTGACCCGCGGTCACAGTTAGAGCTATCATTCCTTCCGTCGGAACGGTGTCACCGGTAAACCCTATCAAGGGGGAGCAAATCGGTCTCAGATGACCGCCAAGAGTGGTCATTCTTGAAAAGGCGTTGTAGAACAAGATGTCGGTCGAACTCCCGTTGTCGACGAGAACGCGACGGACGTCGTAATTTGCTATGTTCAAGGAAATCACGACCGCGTCGTTATGAGGGAATTGGCCTCCCTGGGTGTCTTCTTCGGTGAAGGTTATGGGTTCTTCAACTTTTTGCCGCTTGAGGGATGCAGCTGGTACGTTGGTTGCCTCCCGTCGGGATTCCCCCAAGACGGTATTGACGGAACCCGACAGAGGCCGATCACCCGGCCACTCCTCATCGGTGACCATAGCCGGAGGCAGTTGTGCAAAGACCTCGTGAGAAGGCATCAGATGAGGGAAGGAGGAGTGGGTGCCAGAAAAGATGGCCGGAAGCGGATCCGTTGAGCACTCCTTTAAGAACAAGAGTACTGCGGAGGTTCAGCCCCTCCTTCTAGCGTCAATCCTGTTGGTGCAAAAATCTGCTTGCGTCAGAGAAGCTGGAGTTGGGGAAGCCGCGGTCGCCGCCGGGACCTGCAAAGGAAGTCTAAACCGGAGGTGGGGTTGCTCCAGCAAGACCCTCCGACGCTCAAGTCAGTTCTCTGCCTCAACAAGAATGGAGTGCTCGAACGGAGAATTTAGCAGAGTTTTGAGATAAGAAATGAGCTTATAGAATAACGTATCTGGGTCCCCCTTTTATAGGCGGAGGAGGCAACGGATTGATGGCGACATTTGTAACCGTCTGGTAGTGGGCCGCCCATGGTCAGGGGAATTTATTGCGAAGGGTAGTGGAGTAGACCCGTGGCCATTGCTATGGCCTGCCACGTAGAGCCTGTCGCAGGTAGTGGAGCGGCGTCCGTTGCCGCTAGTTGTCAGGGAGTAGTGGAGTCGCGCAGCACCGGCCGCAGGGAGCGGAGCAGAATCGTGGCCGTTGACACAGCCTATCAGAGAGTAGTGGGTCCGCCGCAGGGCGTGATGGAGCCGCGCGGAATCCGCTGCAGGAAGTGGAACAGGATTATGGTTGTTATTGTGACCTGCCAGGGGGCGCGGATCTGTCGGTTGAAGCTCGACAGCGATCGGAGTCCGACCTCTGTAGAGGTCTAGGCGGAGTCCCCCTTGCGGTTGGGGTCGTGGGTGGAGTCCGGCTCCCATAGGAGTCTGGACGAAGTCTGCTTGTAGCTGTTGGAGTTGAGGACGAAGCCCGGCTCCCGTAGGAGTCCGGGTGGAGTCTCCCTGCAATTAAAGTCAGAGGGGAGGTTCGGCTCCCGTAGGAGTTCGGACAAGGCTTACCAGCGGTCGAGGTTGAGGAAGGAGCCCGGCTCCCGTAGGAGTTCGGGCGGAGTCCACTTGAAGGGGAGGTTCGGCTCCCGTAGGAGTCTGGACAAGGCTTACCAGCGGTCGAGGTTGAGGAAGGAGCCCGGCTCCCGTAGGAGTCCGGACGGAGTCCACTTGCTGCTGAAGTTATCGACGGAGTTCGGCTCCCGTAGGAGTCCGGACGCGGTCTGTCTTACAGTCGTTGGAGTCGAGGATGAAGTTCGGCTCCCGTAGGAGTCCGGGCGAAGTCTTCCTGCAATCAAGGTTAAAGGCGAAGTCTGGCTCCCGTAGGAGTCCGGACGAGGCTTACCAGTAGTTGACGTTGAGGACGGAGTCCGGCTCCCGTAGGAGTCCGGGCGGAGTCCACTTGCTGCTGAAGTTATCGGCGGAGTCCGGCTCCCGTAGGAGTCCGGACGCAGTCTGTCCTGCAGTCGTTGGAGTCGAGGATGAAGTTCGGCTCCCGTAGGAGTCCGGGCGAAGTCTTCCTGCAATCAAGGTTAAAGGCGAAGTTTGGCTCCCGTAGGAGTCCGGACGAGGCTTACCAATAGTTGACGTTGAGGACGGAGCCCGGATCCCGTAGGAGTCCGGGCGGAGTCCACTTGCTGCTGAAGTTATCGACGGAGTCTGGCTCCCGTAGGAGTCCGGACGCAATCTGTTCTGCAGTCGTTGGAGTCGTCGGCGGGGCCCAGCTCCCGTAGGAGTCCGGGCGAAGCTGTCTTGTAGCTGAAGTCATTGGTCGTCGAGGATGAAGCCCGGCTCCCATGGGAGTTCGGGCGGAGACCTCTTTTGAGGTTGGCCTTGTTGGCGGAGCCATTGATTCTGTGGAGGACTTCGGCTGGGGATATTTTATACCCAACAAAAGATATTCTCCTCCTCGATCAGATCGAAGAGTTTTAATACTCTTCTCGGTTTGTTTTTCTACTTCACTTCGGAATCGTTTGAACATTTCAAATGAATCCAACTTATGTTTCATCAGATAGACATATCCATATTGGGATAGATCATCCGTGAAAGTTATGAAGTAGAAATATCCACCTCTAGTACTGGTGCTCATGGGTCTGCATACGTCAGTATGTACTAGGCCCAAGAGCTCAGTAGCTCTCTCATCTTTTCCAGTAAAAGGTGACTTGGTCATTTTATCAAGAAGACAGGACTCACAGGTTGGAAGTGACTCACAATCACTAACTTCGAGGATTCCCTCTTGAGTCAACCTGTTTATTCTGTTCTTGTTTATATGACCTAGCCTACAGTGCCATAAGTAGATATCTGACACACTATCTAATCTAGGGTGCTTGCCAGTTGAATAGACTACATTAACAGGTTGTGATAACATATACACACCATTGTTCAAATATCCACAAAAAATAGTAACACCATTCTCAATGATATTACAAATTTGTTTCTTTATTGAAATTTCATAATCATTTTTGGCCAGAAGGCCTACAGAAATGACATTTAAAAAGAAACTGGGACAGAAATGACAATCATTAAGAACAACGATATGGGATTCAAATACAAGTTTCAAGATTCCTAATGCTAGAACTGGAACTGGTCTTCCATCTCCAACGTTCAGGAACCTCTCGCCTTGCTCAAATCTCCTACTGACCTGCAACCCCTGCAACGAATTGCAAATATGGTAAGGGCTACCGGTATCCAATACCCAGTCAGTTATATCACAAATAGAGAAATTGCAAGGAGTTATCATATAAATACCTTGCCCAGCAACAACTTGCTGCTTTCTCTGCCTGTTCGGGTCTAGGGAGGCAATGTACTGGGGACAGTTCCTCTTTCAGTGCCCCCGCTTCTTGCAAAAGAAGCATTCAGCTTGACTCTTATCGGATTTGATCTTTTTGGTCTGAGACTGCACAGATGTCCCAGCCTGAACTTGCACCTTCTTCACTTTCTTCTTCTTGTTCTTCTTCCCTTTCTTAAAGGGTCGAGAACCAGAAGATGAATCTCCCACTAAGTTCACCGACTCCTTATGGAGTTGGTGATCTTTCTCAAAGTTCTGAAGTAACCCCAATAATTCAGGGTAGTTTACTTCAGGCTTTGTCATTCTATAATGAGTGAGGAATGGGAGATAAGACTTGGGCAGCGAGTTCAGTATTGCATCTTTCCCAAGCTGCTCATGCAAGGGAAAGCCGAGCTTGCTCAATCGTTCCATCAGCTCGATCATGTACAATACATGATCAGTGACAGAGGCACCATCCCGCATTTTGGCGTTGAAGATGGCACAACTAGTCTTGTGCCTCTCCACGTCATCGGGTGTGCCAAAGGCATCCTCCAACACTTGAAGCATGTCCTTTGGTTGAGCCGTCTCGAATCTGTGACTGAACTCGTCGCTCATAGCAGCCAGCATGATACAGCGCACCGTGGTCCGGTCACTGAGCCACTTCTGGTAAGTGTCTCTGACTGTTCCACGTGCATTGACAGCTGGCTCCTCAGGTGCAGGATCCATTATCACATATAGGATCCGTTCATGCTCCAGGACTATCTTCAACTTTCGGTACCAGCTACCGAAATTGGGTCCCACCAACTTATCATTGTCCAACAATGATCGGAGCGATAGGGAAGTGGCCATATCTGCACAAAAAAAAACCATAACCTAATTAGTAATTGATTCATTAAACCTAAAGATTTGGACTTTAATCAAAAGGTTTCTCCCACTATTTTATTCGAATTGGTAGCCTCTACCTTCAATTCGAGGAGTTACCCTAATTCCTTAGCGGGTACTAGAATCCACTTAGACTGCACACAAGCCCAACTTTGGTTGGCCAACCCATGTACATCTAAGGGTAGGTTCATAACCAATTGTTTCTCTAAATAATTTCTAGTAATTTTAATTTTGCCCCAGAAACCTAATCAGTAGGCTTTGGCCTCCACTGTAAGGATCTAGTTAGGTCCAACCATTAACATGATCATACTTGGTGTATCTAACCAACGAATGATTAAGCCCAACTTTGGTTGGCTCACCTAACCACCATTAGAGAGATACTTCCAAGTTGTCATATGATGAGTGATAATTCCATTAGTCAACAAGCACCAGGCCTTTGGGTCTGCAATGATTATTGAGTTCATGGACTCATTATCAAACACCTTAATGGGAGGCTATGACTCAGTTATCTCCATAACTTTATCATTTTAAGGACCTAATAATTTTAGAGGATTTAAATAATATAGAGGATGAAGTCAGATGAACCAGCTTATCATGATCCTCCCACTGGCTTCACCAAGTCAGCTTAAGGGAGACCATTAAAAGGGCTGGTCTAGGAGCACCTAAATCAGTCACACTGATTTACCTAGCTGACATGGGTCAGCTCGAATAGTCAAGTGATCCGATCAAAATATAATTTCACCAAGAGGTCAGGTAAGTTCGATCAGTGGGAGGGTCTGCCAAAGCTTGCCTTAGACACCATCAGAAATGGCCAGGTAAGCAGGCTCCCAATTAAAAACCACCGGTCTGGTTTACCTTAGACACCAACTGGTTTAATTAGTTTCGATTAGATCAACCTAACAGTTCGTGCTAGACCGCTTAGCCAAAAATCAAGTCCATTTGGTTCTCGTTAAAGACATGGACTTGACCAACTACAACTATTGTAATTGATCTAGAGAATCCTTGACCTAATCTAAGACAACAATTGATTAGATTTAGTCAATTCTCTAATTAAGTCCATCTTTAATCTAACCATAGGTCTAACCCAATTAATGGACCTAATTTCCACTAACCCATTAACCCAATGTGTTATGATTTGTGTCTTAGGTTCTTCAATTCACAATCCTAGAACCTAATCAAACAACTTCTTAATTCTTAATTAAGTTTTGGGCTGAGGGTTGGGTTTGGCTTTTCAAAAAATAATTTTCATATTTGTAAAACAATTTTACAATATGATTCTACCAATCATATTGCATGTTTGATTCATAATCAAGATGCAAGTGAAATAAACATGAAACTACTTTAGATCTAATCTAAACAGGTTCATGTAATTGAAACAATTTCAACTTTAAATAATTTCTTTGCATAAAAATTATTAACAAAGAGATTTTATTTCAGATTTAAACATCTTTTAAATCTAATAAATCATAAATTTAATCTAGATCATATCTAACAAATTTATGATTAAAGATAGATCTACACAAACTAGGACAACCTTTGCACTGTAAGGGGTAAACCTTACATCAGGACAACCTTGCAGTTTGTGATTGATCTAAAATTTTAATTTCAGATTTAATAATCAGATTATAAATTCGATCTAATCTAAAAAATAATCTAAGCATGTATAAATAATCATGTAATAAAGAACCTAGGCTCTGATACCAATTGTAGGAACCAGATCTAGGGTTTCAGGGTTAGATCTTGAAACTTTTTCAAGATCATACAGCGGAAGACTAAAATAAATCAAAATTTATTTTCTAAAATTAGAGAATCCCTAGATCTAAGATCCTATTACATGATTATTATATGGTATTAAATTAGAAATTAAAATATATAAATATAGCATGAACTACATGTTGATCATATCAACATGTTTTTATACCACATCTAATGTATGTATTAAACAATAGATCAGATCTATTACCTTGCAAGTTAGACGCTCTAACCTCGCTGATCCAGGCCTAAGGATGATGTTGCAAGCCGCACACGCATCCAGCCTCTAGGAGTCGTCCACACGAGCCCACGAATCTCGATCAGAAGTCCTGCTTCAGGAAATCAGCACAGTATGCTAGTACTGCGCTGATCCTTCTTTGATGGTTGATCAGGTGCCTCCTTCTTCTTGATTTGGACTCTTCCAAAGATGAAAAGTAGAAGGAGGAGTTTTAGATCTGAGACACTCTCAGGAAACTCAAGATGGAGGGAGAAAGATATGAAAACAAAAACCCTAGAAGAAGACCCTCTTCCTCTTCACGTTTTTCTCTCTAAGTGCCCTAACTTGCATCTTTTATATCTCCACTACCCAAAGGTAGTTTTCTCTAATTTTTGGATGGTACAAAGGTCTCTCAAATCTTTGACTCTCCTTAAAATTTCATGAAGAAAACCATCTTATATAGAGAGATATGATAGAGTCCTTGTCTAGGTCAAACAGCTAGTCAAGGCTTATCCAAACATGGCAAGTTAAGGGACGCCCAACTCTTGAGCATCTCCTCCATATTTTTGTGAATGGATCACCAAAAAAGGCTTCACAATGTAAACCCTAAAGGCCACAAAAATTTCAAAAAAAATTTGGATAAATTCGCTGCAAAATTGAAAGAGTTTTGGATTTCTAAAACTCTATCTCATAGAATTCAAAATCCAAACTTATTCCTTTTAGATTTGATCCAAACCACCTTCCATGTAAGAAAGAAGAGAAGAGACCTTTTGTTAACGTGGAAGAAATCTGGGAGAGGGCTTTTGTCGCACAAAATAAGTGGAGAGTGGCGTTGAATAAGAGAGAGGGCGTGGAGAAGGATTATGTGGCGCAAGGTGGAATCCTAGTCTTACTAGGATTCTGTTTTATGACTTGTTTTAATTTGGTTTTCCAAACCAAATCAAATCAAAATTAGATCAACCCAATTAAAATAGGTCTTAACCTAATTAAGAACCTAATTTAATCAGATTAAATTAGATTTAAATCTGATTTAATTTTTTAATCAAATTAGAAATTAGATTGACCCAAGTCCTAGTTGAACTAGGACTAGTCTTTCCTTGCACTTGGCTTATCCAATAAACCAATTGGACTTGATCCAATCAAGCCCAAACTAAATCTAATTAAATCATATTTAATTAGAATTAATCTCAGTCCATTAGCTTAATCAAATTAAGTCAATTAACAATCAAATTGCTAATCGATCCTCCTGCAACACTTGCACTGGGTTAAATGTCAATCGTATTGATCATTTAACCCTAGAACGATTCTTAATCGTTGATCAACCATCTGATCGAATTATGAACTCTAATGTGTGTGACCTCATAGGTTCGAATCTAAGTCGGTAGCATAGGAACAAATTTCTATACCAATCAAAGTGACCATCTAGCAATGGTACCTGACGATCGGATAGGTCGAATGTGTAGAACAACATCCTTAGAACCCATGCGGATATAGTTTTCATAAAATTCATCCCCTTGACCAAAATGATCATAGGACTGTTGGGAAATGTGTCCCAAAAAGCCAATCGTCAAGCTGTTAACGGTTGAGCAACCAAGTATTGTAATTGATTTGTTAATAAATAAAATATATTTGGCATTTTCATCATAAGCTTTCATCTTCTAATGAACTCCATTGTTATGATGAAGTCCTTAGGACTATTTAGGTTCGATAAAGAGAGGATTTATCGATTAGTCCTTAAAACTGTTCACGACCAAATGATAGGCTGTTAATAAGGACGACAGCTTCTATCAAGCATAGGTCGCTGTAGGCCATATGGGTTGGTTGTCCTCTTAACCAAGGAGTGTGGAGACACTGGTATGGCATACAGGTGAGATGTAAGGGTACATCGTCATTGAACGTGACCAACTCCAGAGTATTCTGCTGTCGAGAATGTCTCTGATGGGATATAGGTATAAGTGTCCCTTAGACTTGAGATCGCCTCAGTGACTTGCAAGCAACTCACTGTGCTTTGGTACTGGACTAACTGAATTTTTAATTCAGGGACGGAAGGCTTCTGGGCACAGTCAAGTACTTGCAAAGTCAGAGTATGATCGAGATGGGATTGACCACTCCAAGAGTTGGAGAAGAATGAGTCGCTGTATTTCAATTTAGCAAAATCTTGGCCAGGGTAATCCATCAGATGGATTTGATATTTTGAAATACAATGTGGACAACCTGATCAGAGTTGACAGTTGAGCTCTGGGGTGTCCTATGATCATTTTGGTCAAGGGGATGAATTATATGAAAACTATATCCGCATGGGTTCTAAGGATGTTGTTCTACACATTCGACCTATCCGGTCGTCGGGTACCATTGCTAGATGGTCACTTCGATTGGTATAGAAATTTGTTCCTATGCTATCGACTTAGGTTCGGACCTATGAGGTCACACACATTAGAGTTCATGATCCGATCGGATGGTTGATCAACGATTAAGAATCATTCTAGGGTTAGATGATCAATACGATTGATATTTAACCCAGTGCAAGTGTTGCAGGAGGATCGATTAGCAATTCGATTGCTAATTAGCTTAATTTGATTAAGCCAATGGGCTGAGATTAAGTCTAATTAAATATGATTTAATTAGATTTGATTTGGCTTGATTGGATCAAGTCCAATTGGTTTATTGGATAAGCCAAGTGCAAGGAAAGACTAGTCCTAGTTCAACTAGGACTTGGGTCAATCTAATTTCTAATATGATTAGAAAATTAAATCAGATTTAAATCTAATTTAATCTGATTAAATTAGGTTCTTAATTAGGTTAAGACTTATTTTAATTGGGTTGATCTAATTTTGATTTGATTTGGTTTGAGAAACCAAATTAAAACAAGTTATGAGACAGAATCCTAGTAGGACTAGGATTCCACCTTGCACCACATAAACCTTCTCCACGCCCTCTCTCTTATTCAACGCCAATCTCCACTTATTTTGTGCGACAAAAGCCCTCTCCCAGATCTCTCCCACGTTCACAAAAGGTCTCCTCTCTTCTTTCTTACATGGAAGGTGATTTGGATCAAATCTAAAAGGAATAAGTTTGGATTTCGAATTCTATGAGATAGAGTTTTAGAAATCCAAAACTCTTTCAATTTTGCACCGAATTTATCCAATTTTTTTTTGGAATTTTCGTGGCTTTTAGGGTTTACATTGTGCACCCTTTTCTGTTGATCCATCCACGAAAATATGAAGGAGGTGCTCAAGAGTTGGGCGTCCCTTTACTTGCCATGTTTGGATAAGCCTTGACTAGGTGTTTGACCTAGACAAGGACTCTATCATATCTCTCTATATAAGACGAGTTTCTTCATAAAATTTGAAGGAGAGATAGATATTTGAGATACCTTTCTGCCATCCAAAAATCAGAGAGAAATACCTTTGGGTCGTGGAGATATAAAAGACGCAAGTTTGGGCGTTTAGAGAGAAAAACGTGAAGAAGAAGAGGGTCTTCTTCTAGGGTTTTTATTTTCATATCTTTCCTCCTTCCATCTTGAGTTTCCTGAGAGTGTCTCAGATCTGAAACTCGTCCTTCTACTTTCCATCTTTGGAAGAGTCCAAATCAAGAAGAAGGAGGCACCTGATCAACCATCAAAGAAGGATCAGCGCAGTACTAGCATACTGTGCTGATTTCCTGAAGCAGGACTTCTGATCGAGATTCGTGGGCTCATGTGGACGACTCCTAGAGGCCGGACGCATGTGCGGCTTGCAACATCATCCTCAAGCCCAGATTAGCAAGGTTAGAACGTCTAACTTGCAAGGTAATAGATCTGATCTATTGTTTAATACATACATTAGATGTAGCTAGTATAGAAACATGTTGATATGATCAACATGTAGTTCATACTATATTTAAATATATTTTAATTTTTGATTTAATGCCATGTAATAATCATGTAATAAAATCTTAGATCTAGGGATTTTCTGATCTTAGAAAATAAATTTTGATTTATTTTAGTCTTCCGCTGTATGATCTTGAAAAAGTTTCAAGATCTAACCCTCTTTTTCAAGATCTAACCCTGAAACCCTAGATCAGGTTCCTTCAATTGGTATCAGAGCCTAGGTTCTTTATTACATGATTATTTATACATACTTAGATTATTTTGTAGATTAGATCTAATTTATAATCTGATTATTAAATCTGAAATTAAAATTTTAGATCAATCACAAACTGCAAGGTTGTCCTGCTGTAAGGTTTACCCCTTACAGTGCAAAGGTTGTCCTAGTTTGTGTAGATCTATCTTTAATCATAAATTTGTTAGATATGATCTAGATTAAATTTATGATTTATTAGATTTAAAAGATGTTTAAATCTGAAATAAAATCTCTTTGTTAATAATTTTTGTACAAAGAAATTGTTTAAAGTTGAAATTGTTTCAATTACATGAACCTGTTTAGATTAGATCTAAAGTAGTTTCATGTTTATTTCACTTGCATCTTGATTCGGAATCAAACATGCAATATGGTTAATAGAATCATATTGTAAAATTGTTTTACAAATATGAAAATGATTTTTTGAAAAGCCAAACCCAACCCTCAGCCCAAAACTTAATTAAGAATTAAGAAGTTGTTTGATTAGGTTCTAGGATTGTGAATTGAAGAACCTAAGACACAAATCATAACACATTGGGTTAATGGGTTAGTGGGAACTAGGTCCATTAATTGGGTTAGACCTATGGTTGGATTAAAGATGGACTTAATTAGAGAATTGACTAAATCTAATCAATCGTTGTCTTAGATTAGGTCAAGGATTCTCTAGATCAATTACAATAGTTGTAGTTGGTCAAGTCCATGTCTTTAACGAGAACCAAATGGACTTGATTCTTGGCTAAGCGGTCTAGCACGAACTGTTAGGTTGATCTAATCGAAACTAACTAAACCAGTTGGTGTCTAAGGTAAACCAGACCGGTGGTTTTTAATTGGGAGCCCGGTTACCTGGCCATTCATGATGGTGTCTAAGGCAAGCTTTGGCAGACCCTCCCACTGATCGAACTTCCCTGGCCTCTTGGTGAAATTATGTTTTGATCGGATCACTTGACTATTCGAGCTGACCCATGTCAGCTAGGTAAATCAGTGTGACTGATTTAGGTGCTCCTAGACCAGCCCTTTTAATGGTCTCCCTTAAGCTGACTTGGTGAAGTCAGTGGGAGGATCATGATAAGCTGGTTCATCTGACCTCATCCTCTATATTATTTAAATCCTCTAAAATTATTAGGTCCTTAAAATGATAAAGTTATGGAGATAACTGAGTCATAGCCTCCCATTAAGGTGTTTGATAATGAGTCCATGAACTCAATAATCATTGCAGACCCAAAGGCCTGGTGCTTGTTGACTAATGGAATTATCACTCATCATATGATGACTTGGAAGTGTCTCTCTAATGGTGGTTAGGTGAGCCAACCAAAGTTGGGCTTAATCATTCGTTGGTTGGATACACCAAGTATGATCATGTTAATGGTTGGACCTAACCGGATCCTTACAGTGGAGGCCAAAGCCTACTGATTAGGTTTCTGGGGCAAAATTAAAATTACTAGAAATTATTTAGAGAAACAATTGGTTATGAACCTACCCTTAGATGTACATGGGTTGGCCAACCAAAGTTGGGCTTGTGTGCAGTCTAAGTGGATTCTAGTACCCGCTAAGGAATTAGGTTAATTCCTCGAATTGAAGGTAGAGGCTACCAATTCGAATAAAATAGTGGGAGAAACCTTTTGATTAAAGTCCAAATCTTTAGGTTTAATGAATCAATTACTAATTAGGTTATGGTTCTCCTTTGTGCAAATATGGCCACTTCCCTATCGCTCCGATCATTGTTGGACAATGATAAGTTGGTGGGACCCAACTTCGGTAGCTGGTATCAAAAGTTGAAGATAGTCCTGGAGCATGAACGGATCCTATATGTGATAATAGATCCTGCACCTGAGGAGCCAGCTGTCAATGCACGTGGAACAATCAGAGACACTTACCAGAAGTGGCTCAGTGATCAGACCACGGTGCGCTGTATCATGCTGGCTATCATGAGCGACGAGTTCAGTCGCAGATTCAAGACGGCTCAGCCAAAGGACAAGCTTCAAGTGTTGGAGGATGCCTTTGGCACACCCGATGACGTGGAGAGGCACAAGACTAGTTGTGCCATCTTCAACGCCAAAATGCGGGATGGTGCCTCTGTCACTGATCATGTATTGTACATGATCGAGCTGATGGAATGATTGAGCAAGCTCGACTTTCTCTTGCATGAGTAGCTTGGGAAAGATGCAATACTGAACTCGCTGCCCAAGTCTTGTCTCCCATTCCTCACTCATTATAGAATGACAAAGCCTGAAGTAAACTACCATGGGTTAATGGGGTTGCTTCAGAACTTTGAGAAGGATCACCAATTCCTCAAGGAGTCGGTGAACTCAGTGAACTCAGTGGGAGGTTCATCTTCTGGTTCTCGACCCTTTGAGAAAGGAAAGAAGAACAAGAAGAAGAAAGTCAAGAAGGTGCAAGTTCAGGCTAGGACATCAGTGCAGAGCCAGACCAAAAAGATCAAGCCTAATAAGAGTCTATTCTACTGGCAAGCACCCTAGATTAGATAGTGTGTCAAATATCTACTTATGGCATAGGAGGCTAGGTCATATAAATAAGAACAGAATAAACAGGTTGACTCAAGAGGGAATCCTCAAAGTCAGTGATTGTGAATCACTTCCAACCTGTGAGTTCTGTCTTCTTGGTAAAATGACCAAGTCACCTTTTACTGGAAAAGGTGAGAGAGCTACTGAGCTCTTGGGCCTAGTACATACTGATGTATGTGGGCCCATGAGCACCAGTGCTAGAGGTGGATATTTCTACTTCATAGCTTTCACGGATGACCTATACCTATATGGATATGTCTATCTGATGAAACATAAGTCGGATTCATTTGAAATGTTCAAACGATTCCGAAGTAAAGTAGAAAAATAAACTGGAAAGAGTATTAAAACTCTTCGATCTGATCGAGGAGGAGAATACTTTTCTAGTGAGTTTCTCACATATCTAGGAGAGAATGGGATTCTCTCCCAATGGACTCCTCCAGGAACACCACAGTATAATGGTGTGTCTGAAAGGAGGAATCGGACTCTGTTAGACATGGTCCGATCCATGATGGGTGTTGCTAGCTTGCCGATATCCTTCTGGGGATATGCACTCGAATCGGCTTGTTATCTATTAAATAGGGTTCCAAGTAAGTCTGTAATTAAGACTCCATATGAGATATGGACGGGACGTAAGCCAGCACTTTCACAACTTAGGGTCTGGGGGTGCCCGGCCTATGTCAAACGATTAGTCACAGACAAACTTGGACCTAGATCTGACAAATGCTCATTCATAGGGTACCCCAAAGAGACAAAAGGATATTTTTTCTACCATGCTGATGAACAAAAGGTGTTCGTCAGCCTTAAGGCAATCTTTTTAGAAAAGGAGTTCCTTGGTGAAGGAACCGTTGCCTCTAAGGTTGAACTTGATGAAGTTCAACAGGTAGAAGGACCGACACCAATAGCTGAACCTGAGTCGGATATGATTAGATCAGATTCGGAGCCCAATATACCTGTACCATTAAGGCGATCCGGTAGAGTACCGCGTCAGCCGGACAGATACTACGATTTCTTGGTCCGGGACGGTGATCCCATCAAACTTGATGAGAATAATGAGGATCCGATCACCTATATGGATGCTATGCAGAGACCTGATTCTGAGAAATGGCTTGAAGCCATGAAATCCGAAATGGAGTCCATGAAGGTCAACGATGTATGGACATTGGTTGACCCACCTAAAGGGGTTAAACCCATTGGGTGTAAATGGGTCTTCAAAAGGAAGAGGGGCGCAGACGGAAAGGTGGAGACCTATAAAGCCCGTCTGGTTGCCAAGGGGTATCGTCAACGTTATGGTATTGACTATGACGAGACATTTTCTCCTGTGGCAATGCTCAAATCTATTCGGATAATGCTTGCAATAGCTGCCCATCTGGATTATGAGATCTGGCAGATGGATGTAAAGACAGCTTTCCTGAATGGAGAGCTGACTGAAGAGGTGTATATGATACAATCTGAAGGGTTTACATCCACAGATGAGTCCAAGGTGTGCAAGCTTCAGAGATCCATTTATGGACTAAAGCAAGCTTCTCGGAGTTGGAACATGCGTTTTGATAAGTGATCAAAACGTATGGCTTCATTAAGAATGGAGAAGAGCCCTGCATCTATAAATGGGCAAATGGTCCAGTTGTGGTATTCCTTATCTTGTACGTAGATGACATTCTCTTAATCGGGAATGACATCCCCGCACTACAGGGAATAAAAGTTTGGTTGTCATCACAGTTCTCCATGAAGGACTTGGGTGAAGCATCCTACATCCAAGGGATGAAGATCTATAGGGATAGATCTAAAAGGATGCTTGGGTTATCCCAGTCTATGTACATAGATACTGTGCTGAAGAGGTTCAGCATGGAGAATTCCAAGAAGGGCTATCTACCGATAGGCCATGGAATTTCTCTCTCTAAGAAGGATTGTCCGACAACTCCTGAAGAGAGAGAGCGTATGAGTAGAGTCCCATATGCTTCAGCCGTGGGATCTATCATGTACGCCATGACATGTACAAGACCGGATGTGGCATACTCACTAGGAGTAGTGAGTAGATACCAATCTGATCTTGGAGAAAACCACTGAAAAGTGGTTAAAGCCATCCTTAAGTATTTGAGAAATACTAAGGACCAATGGTTGGTTTATGGCGAGTCAGATCTGAAACTTGTGGGGTTCACAGACTTCAGCTTCCAATCTGACCTAGATGACAGCAGGAGCGTGTCGGATTATATCTTTACTCTGAATGGTGGAGCTATCTGCTGGAAGAGTTTCAAGCAGCATACTGTGGCAGACTCTGTTTGTGAAGCGGAGTATATCGCAGCATCAGATGCCGCGAAGGAAGCTGTGTGGCTGAGGAAATTCATCAATGAGCTCGGAGTAGCACCCTCCCTCGATGGTCCAGTCCTACGCTACTGTGACAGTACTGGTGCCATAGCTCAGGTGAAGGAACCCAAAGCACATCAGCAGATGAAGCACATTTTACACCGCTTCCACTCGATCTGAGAGATCGTGGATCGAGGTGACGTCGACCTTCAGAAGATCGACAGAAAAGAGAACCTAGCCGACCCCTTCACTAAAGCCTTGGCAATAAAGGAGTTCGACAACCACATATCGAAGATGGGTATTAGATACTGTGCCGAGTGGCTTTAGGACAAGTGGGAGTTGTTGGGAAATGTGTCCCAAAAAGCCAATCGTCAAGCTGTTGACGGTTGAGCAACCAAGTATTGTAATTGATTTGTTAATAAATAAAATATATTTGGCATTTTCATCATAAGCTTTCATCTTCTAATGAACTCCGTTGTTATGATGAAGTCCTTAGGACTATTTAGGTTCGATAAAGAGAGGATTTATCGATTAGTCCTTAAAACTGTTCACGACCAAATGATAGGCTGTTAATAAGGACGACAGCTTCTATCAAGCATAGGTCGCTGTAGGCCATATGGGTTGGTTGTCCTCTTAACCAAGGAGTGTGGAGACACTGGTATGGCATACAGGTGAGATGTAAGGGTACATCGTCATTGAACGTGACCAACTCCAGAGCATTCTGCTGTCGAGAATGTCTCTGATGGGATATAGGTATAAGTGTCCCTTAGACTTGAGATCGCCTCAGTGACTTGCAAGCAACTCACTGTGCTTTGGTACTGGACTAACTGAATTTTTAATTCAGGGACGGAAGGCTTCTGGGCACAGTCAAGTACTTGCGAAGTCAGAGTGTGATCGAGATGGGATTGACCACTCCAAGAGTTGGAGAAGAATGAGTCGCTGTATTTCAATTTAGCAAAACCTTGGCCAGGGTAATCCATCAGATGGATTTGATATTTTGAAATACAATGTGGACAACCTGATCAGAGTTGACAGTTGAGCTCTGGGGTGTCCTATGATCATTTTGGTCAAGGGGATGAATTATATGAAAACTATATCCGCATGGGTTCTAAGGATGTTGTTCTACACATTCGACCTATCCGGTCGTCGGGTACCATTGCTAGATGGTCACTTCGATTGGTATAGAAATTTGTTCCTATGCTATCGGCTTAGGTTCGGACCTATGAGGTCACACACATTAGAGTTCATGATCCGATCGGATGGTTGATCAACGATTAAGAATCGTTCTAGGGTTAGATGATCAATACGATTGATATTTAACCCAGTGCAAGTGTTGCAGGAGGATCGATTAGCAATTCGATTGCTAATTAGCTTAATTTGATTAAGCCAATGTGCTGAGATTAAGTCTAATTAAATATGATTTAATTAGATTTGATTTGGGCTTGATTGGATCAAGTCCAATTGGTTTATTGGATAAGCCAAGTGCAAGGAAAGACTAGTCCTAGTTCAACTAGGACTTGGGTCAATCTAATTTCTAATTTGATTAGAAAATTAAATCAGATTTAAATCTAATTTAATCTGATTAAATTAGGTTCTTAATTAGGTTAAGACCTATTTTAATTGGGTTGATCTAATTTTGATTTGATTTGGTTTGAGAAACCAAATTAAAACAAGTTATGAGACAGAATCCTAGTAGGACTAGGATTCCACCTTGCACCACATAAACCTTCTCCACGCCCTCTCTCTTATTCAACGCCAATCTCCACTTATTTTGTGCGACAAAAACCCTCTCCCAGATCTCTCCCACGTTCACAAAAGGTCTCCTCTCTTCTTTCTTACATGGAAGGTGATTTGGATCAAATCTAAAAGGAATAAGTTTGGATTTCGAATTCTATGAGATAGAGTTTTAGAAATCCAAAACTCTTTCAATTTTGCACCGAATTTATCCAAATTTTTTTTGGAATTTTCATAGCTTTTAGGGTTTACATTGTGAACCCTTTTCTGTTGATCCATCTACAAAAATATGAAGGAGGTGCTCAAGAGTTGGGCGTCCCTTTACTTGCCATGTTTGGATAAGCCTTGACTAGGTGTTTGACCTAGACAAGGACTCTATCATATATCTCTATATAAGACGAGTTTCTTCGTGAAATTTGAAGAGAGATAGATATTTGAGATACCTTTCTGCCATCCAAAAATCAGAGAGAAATACCTTTGGGTCGTGGAGATATAAAAGACGCAAGTTTGGGCGTTTAGAGAGAAAAACGTGAAGAAGAAGAGGGTCTTCTTCTAGGGTTTTTATTTTCATATCTTTCCTCCTTCCATCTTGAGTTTCCTGAGAGTGTCTCAGATCTGAAACTCCTCCTTCTACTTTTCATCTTTGGAAGAGTCCAAATCAAGAAGAAGGAGGCACCTGATCAACCATCAAAGAAGGATCAGCGCAGTACTAGCATACTGTGCTGATTTCCTGAAGCAGGACTTCTGATCGAGATTCGTGGGCTCGTGTGGACGACTCCTAGAGGCCGGATGCATGTGTGGCTTGCAACATCATCCTCAAGCCCAGATCAGCAAGGTTAGAACGTCTAACTTGCAAGGTAATAGATCTGATCTATTGTTTAATACATACATTAGATGTAGCTAGTATAGAAACATGTTGATATGATCAACATGTAGTTCATACTATATTTAAATATATTTTAATTTTTGATTTAATGCCATGTAATAATCATGTAATAGGATCTTAGATCTAGGGATTTTCTAATCTTAGAAAATAAATTTTGATTTATTTTAGTCTTCCGCTGTATGATCTTGAAAAAGTTTCAAGATCTAACCCTCTTTTTCAAGATCTAACCCTGAAACCCTAGATCAGGTTCCTACAAGGACATCCCAGAGTTCAACTGTCAACTCTGATCAGGTTGTCCACATTATATTTCAAAATATCAAATCCATCTAATGGATTACTCTGGCCAAGGTTTTGCTAAATTGAAATACAGCGACTCATTCTTCTCCAACTCTTGGAGTGGTCAATCCCATCTCGATCACACTCTGACTTTGTAAGTACTTGACTGTGCCCAAAAGCCTTCCATCCCTGAATTAGAAATTCAGTTAGTCCAGTACCAAAGCACAGTGAGTTGCTTGCAAGTCACTGAGGCGATCTCAAGTCTAAGGGACACTTATACCTATATCCCATCAGAGACATTCTCGACAGCAGAATGCTCTGGAGTTGGTCACGTTCTATGACGATGTACCCTTACATCTCATCTGTATGCCATACCAGTGTCTTCACACTCTTTGATTAAGAGGATAACCAACCCATATGGCCTACAGCGACCTATGCTCGATAGAAGCTGTCGTCCTTATTAACAGCCTATCATTTGGTCGTGAACAGTTTTAAGGACTAATCGATAAATCCTCTCTTTATTGAATCTAAATAGTCCTAAGGACTTCATCATAACAATGGAGTTCATTAGAAGATGAAAGCTTATGATGAAGATGCCAAATATATATATATATTTTTTATTAACAAATCAATTACAATACTTGGTTGCTCAACCGTCAACAGCTTGACGATTGGCTTTTTGGGACACATTTCCCAACAACTATGCCATTATCCTTAAGATAGTCTTGGAACTCCCGACTAAGGTATTCACCTCTTCGATCTGATCGAAGAACCTTAATGGGCTTTCCTGTTTGTTTTTCTACCTCATGCTTGAATTTTTTGAACTTTTCAAAGGCTTCAGACTTGTATTTTATTAGAAACACATACCCGTACCTAGACATATCATCGATAAAGGTAATGAAGTAGACATAGTTACCTCTGGTCGGCACATCAAATGGGCTGCACACATCCGTATGTACTAGGGCAAGTAGGTCTGTGGCCCTTTCCCCATGTCCCACAAAAGGGAGCTTGGTCATTTTGCCTTGAAGGCATAATTCACAAACTGAATATGACTCGAAAGTCAACTGACTCAATAGTCCAGATTTCTCCAATTTGTTAGCCCTGTCTTCCATTATATGACATAGCTTTAGGTGCCACAGATACCTATCATTTAGACTATCTCTAGGCCTTTTAATTCCTATGGCATTCATATTTTTTCGATATTAAATATAGATACATCAATATATAGCTGATAGAGATCATTAATAAGAAAACTATTTGCAACTTTATTATTTTCATAAAATATGTTACGATGGTCCTTATGAAAGCTAATCACATAACCTTCTTTGAAGGAAAAACTATCTTTTTCCTTGTAGAATCTTCCAGAATTCATCAAATCTGAGGTGGAATAATTTAAAAAAAAAATTATTCTATATTTATTTTACATCTAAATTTTTAGATCTAATTTTATTATCTGATATTAATTCTAAAATAAATCTAAAAGTATGAAGAAATATGAAATACCTCAAGGGTAATCTGATTACCCTATAGATGATCGCAGCAAGCCTGAGGTTCTGATTTAGCCACATAATCGCCTGGCCTCTACCAGTATCCACTTAGGCAGGACCTGGATCATCTTCTCTTCATAAATATTTGCTTTAAAAATCAAAACTATATCTGATTAGGAAGATCTTCAAAAGTCTTCCTGAAGTTGGAGAAGCAGCTTGTCGAAGAACTCCTGCAGCCTTCCTGTTCAAGGCGTCACCACGCCTTGATCCTTCACCAGATGGATGCCCAACCTCTTAGGCGTGAAGAGGGGAGAGGGAGCACCAAGGAGGACATAGAGAAGAGGAGGGGTGGCTGGCTTTTGCTGGGTAGGGAGAAGAAGCTCTTTAAACCCTAGGCGCAGACAGGGTTTATATAGACCCTGCTGCGCTGCGTAGTGCCACATCATTTGATCAATCAAAAAATTTTATTTAATCCAAAAAAATTTTGATTGATAGAGTGATGTTATTTGGTCACATTAGATAAGAACCCCACCCTCTCTCCTATTTGGCACCAACATTGGATAAGCACAAGGGAGATGGCGCCCAAGAGTCCATGTTGATCAAGACTCCTCTTGATCTTTATCCACTTGGGGCACAAGCCTTATCCAATTATGGTGCCCACATTGGTACTTATTTTTGGCAGATGGACACTCCACAAAAAAATCTCCAATAACCTCTTGCCAAGTGGCCTTCAGTTTAAGACCCATATGTCAACATTTGACAGATGTCCTAAAATGAAAATGGCAGGTGTCAGGAATTAGCAGGTGTTGTCTTAAATTTATCTCATGAATTAAGATAAAATTTTTTTGAGCTAGACTGGCTCCAGTCAGACTGAGAGAAACCTTCTCAAAGTTTTTTGGGTGAGTCAAATCACATTTGGCTCAGTCGAAATGAAAAAGATTGCACGAGGAGAAAGTTAGGCTCAATCGTGTGCTAGCACGATTTTCTTGAACCTAATTGGATCTAATTCAAATCAATTGGACTAGCCCAATTGATGACATCCAGATCCTAACCCTTGTTAGTGTGATCCAGTTAGGTTCAATTTTATATGGTAATGAGACATGTCGTGATCTCATCATCGACATCATCGAAACTCCTTTTGATGGATCAGAACTCTTCTGATTCATACAATTAGAATGATCAATCATCAAGATCATTCTAATTGCTCTCAAAATCCACCAGTGACACCTAGCAGTATATGGTGGCAACCCATCAGAACTAAAGATGAACCTCTCGGTGCAGCTATCTGTGTGATTGAGTTCCTCTATCATGGGTCCCGACTGAATTAGGATTAAGGTGAACTCGTCAAACCCAACATCAGTAATATGAGTTAATCGATCGATCCGAGTCCGATGTGAAATCCTAATAAAAAATTATTTTCTATTATTTCACTCTGCCATGGCCATGGGCTTAAGGACTCAATCTTTCAATCTCCATAGGACTACTCCTCTCATCTACCGAGGTTGATAGATCCCATCTTGGTGCGATCTGGTTCCTACAATGAATATGCTACAGCCAACATACACCTCAGGATTTCAAATGGTTAGGAGATCAAGTTATGGTGTAGTCAAACTATAACACACTCTAGGTGAACTGTCGATGCACCTCAGGTCAAAGAACTAGACACACAACTATAGCATCGAGCTAGTCATCGACGAGAAGGTAGACTTCCTTATGACTGCTCGAGGTGGTCATGCTCAGTACTCTCATTCTCAACGAATACCTGTACTCTCACTTTGGTATCTCCACACCGTAGACTCAAGATACATCTATCCTAAGAAAGTGATTGTACACCAACCTTTCGGATCGATCACCATCCTCATGATGATCCTATGGTCAGGAGCTGTTTATGAGTTAGTTATGTAAATTCATGCCTTAAATTTTCAATTCTTGAAAATATGAATTGACATTCCTACTAACTCAAAGAATGTATCACAGACACAATGTACACAATGTGATAAAAAAATAATCCGTTTATTGATTTATAGTCAAAATTATAAATTTGCCCTTAGATTTGTGCAGGAATGTGTCAGTCAATCTGGCATCTAGGGCACACATCTAACAAACTTTCACTTGACCTAATGCCAATTGGCTATATACCTAAGTCCCATCTTCTCAAGATGGGCTTCGATCTTTTGCTGGCCTAATGGCTTTGTCAGTGGGTCTGCCACATTGTTTGTGGAGTCGACTCTCTTAACCTCGACATAATCTTTTTCGAGGTAATCACGGATTTGGTGGAATCGCCGCTCGATATGCTTGGACTTCTGATAAGAACTTGGCTCCTTAGCTAGGGCTATAGTGCCATTATTATCGCAGCAAAGAGAGATGGCATCCAATGATATGATTCCAAGCTCTGCGGCAAACTTCTTGTACCAGAATGCCTTCTTCGCAGCTTTCGATGCAGCAATATACTCTGCCTCTATGGTGGAATCTGTAATCACCATCTGCTTGGAACTCTTCCAGCTAACTGCACCACCATTGCAAATGAACAGACTCCCAGATGTCAACTTTCGATCATCTATATCAGACATAAAGTCTGAGCTATATATCCCTAAATCTGGAGTTCTCCATTCCCAAAGACTAGAAATATATCCTTAGTCCTTCTTAAGTACTTAAGGATACATTTCACAGAAGTCCAGTGCTCTTCATCTAGATTCGATTGATATCTACTTGTGACACTCGCAGCATGGGCTATATCAGGTTGTGTATATAGCATGGCATATATGAGGCTTCCTATTGCCGAAGCATAAGGGATTTTGCTCATGCGTTCAATCTCCTCAGGTGTGCTAGGGCACATCTTCTTGGAGAGATGAATGCCATGTCTAAAAGGTACTAAACCTCTTTTGGAGTTTTTTATGCTAAACCTTTTTAGCACCTCCTCTATGTACATCTTCTATAATAGTCCCAGTATCCTATTTGGTCTATCTCTATAGACCTTAATATCCAGTATAAAGGATGTCTCTCCAAATCTTTTATTGAGAACTCCTTAGACAACCATACTTTGACTGAGGTCAACATGAGAATGTCATTCTCAATTAGGAGGATGTCATCTACGTACAGTATGAAGAAGTCAACTGCGCTCCCACTGACCTTTTTGAACACACATGGTTCCTCCTCATTCTTGATGAAACCAAATATTTTGATCACATCATTGAAATGAGTATTCCAGCTCCGAGATGCTTGCTTAAGTCCATAAATGGACCTTTGCAGCTTGCAGACCTTGTGATCATCATCACCGGATGTGAAAATAAGTGGCTGTTCCATATAGATATCTTCCTCAAGATGTCCATTTAAGAATGCCATTTTCATGACCATCTGCCATATTTCATAATCAAAATAGGCTGCAACATCAAGCAATGTGCGGATGGATTTTAGCATGGCTACGGGCTAGAAGGTATCCTGATAGTCAATGCCTTCGCGCTGACTATAACCTTTCACTACGAGCCCAGCCTTGAATGTCTCTACATTTCTATCTACACCTATCTTTCTCTTGAAGATCTATTTACACCCAATAGGTACAATACCTTCAGGTGGATCTACCAAGGTCCAGACTTGGTTTGAGTACATCGAGTCAATTTCTAATCTCATTGCCTCTAACCATTTCTCAGAGTCGATATCTGATATCGCCTCGTCATAGGTCTTGGGATCATCACCATGAGCCCCATTTCCCATGAGGAATATTTTCTCTATATCCTCTTGTATAGTACCTAAGTACCTTTCAGGTGGACGAAAAACCCTAGTCGATTTATGAGGTGGAAGAGGTTGTGTTAGGACTGGTTCTGATTGATTTGGTTCCTTAGGTTCTTTAGCTCGTTGTTCCTGGGAGACATTCTCCTTGAGCTTAATTATTTTTGCGATGCCACCATCTTGAATAAACTGTTTTTCAAGAAAAATAGTATTTCGACTCACAATCACATTGTGGTCTTTGAGAATATAGAAATAGTATCCTAATGACTCTTTAGGATATCCTATGAATCGAGCTCTAAAAAATCTGAACTCTAACTTGTCTGCCTGCTGTCTCTTGACATGAGCCGGACAACCCCAAATTCTGAGATAACTCAGACTTGGTTTCTTACCATGCCATATCTCATATGGTGTGGTAGGAACGATTTTAGATGGAACCCTATTCAATACATATATTGCTATCATGAGACAATGTCTCCAAAGAAACTCAGGGAGGTCCGTGAAGCTCATCATAGAATAGACCATATCTAATAGGGTCCGATTTCTCCATTCTGAAACCCAGTTGAGTTGTGGCATTCTAGATGGAGTCCATTGAGAGACTATGCCATTATCTTTAAGATAGTCTAGGAACTCCCGACTAAGCTATTCACCTCCTCGATCCAATCGAAGAACCTTAATGGGCTTTTCTGTTTGTTTTTCTACTTTATGTCTGAATTCTTTGAACCTTTCAAAGGCTTCAGACTTGTGTTTCATTAGAAACACATATCCGTACCTAGACATATCATCGGTAAAGATAATAAAGTAGACATAGTTGCCTTTAGCCGGCACATCAAATGGGCCACACACATTCATTTGTACTAGGGCAAGTAGGTTGTGGCCCTTTCCCCATGTCCTACAAAAGGAAGTTTGGTCATTTTGCCTTGAAGGCATGATTCATAAATTGGATATGACTCGAAAGTCAACGGACTCAATAGTCTGAATTTCTCCAATTTGTTAACCCTGTCTTCTGCTATATGACCTAGCCTTAGGTGCCATAGATACCTATCATTTAGACTATCTCTAGGCCTTTTAATTCCTATGGCATTCACATTTTGCTCGATATTAAATACAGATACATCAATATGTAGCTGATAGATACCGTTAATAAGAAAATTATTTGCAACTTTATTATTTTCATAAAATATGTTACAATGGTCCTTATGAAAGCTAATCACATAGCCTTCTTGTGCTAAACATGAAACAGAAATCAAATTCCTGCTTGCTGCAGGCACATAATAACAGTCTCTAAGAACTAAATCTAATCCTAACGGTAATCACAGAGGGTAGGTTCCTACGGCCACAGCAGCAACTCTTGCTCCATTCCCGATGCGTAGGATCATATCTCCATCCCTCAGCCTCCTGCTCTCCTCAAGATCTGCATAGAAGTGCACAAATGAGCACTAGAACCAGAGTCAAGAACCCAACTGGATGCAGAGGAAACCGTAAGATTAGATTCTATAATGAGCATACCTCCAGAAGGACCATCCTTCTTGTTCTTCAGGATGGCCAGGTACTGAGGACAATTTCATTTTCAATGGCCGTCTGAATTGCAGTGAAAATATTTTTTCTTTTCAGCAGCCTTCTTCTTCGGTTCAGTCTTCTTCTTCTTTCCATCCACCTTCTACTTCTTCGCAGACTTATTTTTCTTTCCAAAAGACTTTCTTTTGGAAGAAGTCCACTCCACAGTAAGAACTGAGCCTTTTGAATCCTTCATAGAAAGCTCAGTCGTAACCAGCATGTTCATTAACTCGACCAAGGTATACTGCATCTTATGCATATGAAAGTTCATGATGAACTGATCATATGCATCAGACAAGGACTGAAGGATCACATCAGTCTGAAAATCTTTGTCTAAGATGACACCAAGCTTCTCAAGCTCCTCAAGATCCTTGATCATTGTCAAACAATGATCTTGGACTGACTGTCCATCATGCATTTTAGCCTTAAAAAGTCTTTGACAGACTTGATACTTGGCTGTGCGACTTTATTCACCAAACAACTCTTGTAGGTGAGCCAACCTTTGACGGGTAGTCATAATATTCTCATGTTGGCACTGTAAGTCATCAGACATTGCATCCAACATGTAGTACCTTGCTTTGTTATCATCATCCATCCACTTTTTCAGAGATGCTCTCTATTCAGCAGTCGGATGTGCTGGCATGGCAGGTGGGTCCTGGTCTAAAGCATGAGTCAACTTTTTGAAACCTAGAATAATTTTGTAGTTTCTTAATCAGTCCTTGAAATTGGGTCCAGTCAATCTGTGGGTGTCTAGTATTTTGATCAGGGGGTTGGACGCAGACATATTTCCTGTAGAGAGTCAACAGTTTCTAGTTTGATTTTGTAATCAGACTTAATAAATTTATTTAGAGGTTTCATTTTTAAACAAATTAGGCTCCCACTATTTTCTCAGATTCCTACACTCCCTTGGTAGAGATGTGAGAATCTCCATGATCAGTGATTTCTAGTGGGTGGTGCGGTCTCACCGACTGGCTCATCACCTCACCTAACAGTTATTGGTGATGGGCCAACTAATGAGTGGACAACTCTTGTCCAATGATTCTTTAATCATGGTGCACCCAAAACTTGGTCTCTAATTCATGAAGCTCACCGTGCCCGGAATATTGCTCCAATCCTTAGTTAAGTCAAACCCACCATTTGCACGAACTAGATTCCTGATTGGATCCCTCACCATATCCAAAATATTTGTTGTGATCCAGGTGGTGTGCCCAAGGCCCAGGGGACCAAGGCTAAGGCCAAGGTCCATCATTCATGAGGGCTTCATGGAGGCTCTAGGGCTAGTTGGGCCCTAGGTTGAAAAGCTGTGGGCCTTTCGGATTCTTGAGGTCAGGTTATGTGGGCCTCAAGGGACCAAGTCTTTATGGGCCAGTCTGGGCCCAGGATAGGTGAGATTAGGTCAAGTCATGGGTGTACATGGGCTTGGGTTAACCTAATCTCCCATAGAGTTGGTCAAGAGAGTTTTGGGTTTGGGTCATTTGACCCTGTGTTTATATATATATGCACTGTATAGGTTTGATTAAGCCAAGGAATACGAAAACCCTTTCTCCCAAGTCTCTCTCTCTCTTCTCCTCTCTCTCCAGCTATTCTCCATGCCCTAGGAGCAAGAAACCCTAGGGTTTCTTGCCGCCAGGTCCATAGAAGGTAGGAAAAGCAAGGGAGGCGCTAGGGTTTCGAGCCCCTCCCCCTTTGTGCTGCCAACCATATTGCCTCTCCCTCTCTTGCAGCCACCCAAATATTAGGTCCAAGACTTGAAATCTCTTGCTATAAGGTTGGTACAAGTTTTTCTTAGATCTGGAGTTGATCTGAGGTCGTTTGAGGTGCGGGTGAGATCTCCATCAACAGATCTACAGGAAAGGCTGCAGTAGGACAAATCTGTAAGGTCTGGTTCTATTTACCTTCTTCCCTATCTAGAATATCTCAATTTGAGATCTATGAATTGGAAGACCTTGGTCCAGGCCTGATCTAGTTGGGTACCAGATCTTGGATTTTTTAGAGGTGATCTTAGAGGCGTTCTTCATCTAGAACGAAAGGCTGATGAAGAAGACAACAACCAGGCTGATTTTGTCAAGGGCCTTCGATCGAGTCCAGAAGTCTCCAAATTTGTTCGTTGCTGGTTCTGCTACACCCAAGGTCCGTGGGAGGAGATGGGATCGTGCTCCAACAATATTGAGCCCAACCCATCCTCTAATTCATAGCATCCAATGCCTAATGGACATGGTTGCATCTTTCTGATGCAATTGAGCCACTGTATCCAATCGAGAATAATCAACCCCGGGAAGGGCCCGCACATCCATAATGGTGGAAGACCTAGACTTAATATTTTCTTAGGAAGATTTGATTTAGGTCTCATTAAATTTGACTTGACATAGTCATAACAATTATGACTAACCTAGTGGCATGGGTTAGCTTGAATTGTTAGCCACCTCAAATCAGAACTGGGTCGACACATATGGCCAGGTAAGTGAGACCGGTGGAAGGAATATGCCGTTAACTCGACAGGAATGCATTCGAGTCGAGTAGCTCCCAATTAAAAATCAGTCGGTCGCATCTGCCCAACTTACCTTAGAAACCAAATTATCAAACCAGAACTAATTGGGTTAGCCTACAATCCAGGTTCTAACCATTGAGCCAAATTAGGTCTTAACTTGATCGAGTCGCATCTAAATGTAATTTGACCTTGACCCAGATATAATCCTATTAGGCTGGTCAATTATTAGCTTTCATGATCCCACCTAACCAACTGTTGATTCGGTTTGATCAACCGTTAGACCTAATTGAGCTACCCAAGCCCGAATCCAATTTAATGAAAATGACTTAGATCTGAAATTCTTAATTTTAGACCTAATTTAATTTCATAAGCTTAATTTATTAATTAAGTCTTGAGTTCATAAACAAAACATGTAAAATAAATTTTAGGATTTTAGGATCTAGGATTTTGCAGAAAAGTAAGTTTTGATTTTTGATTAAGGATGAACGCGCAGCACCCCTACATGTCATAAGAACACCCCATTGAGTGGGAGGAGAGGGCCTTTAAACCCTACTTTATTCTTATGACCAGACGGCCATGAGGAACACCTTAATCAGAAATATAAATTTAACTACAAAACTAGTTAGATCTAAATTTATATATCACATATATAATTTAAGATCTAACTATTACATGCTTTGCATACATCTTATGTATCAAAAAATTGATCTAATTAATATGCTTTCAGATTTAATACATCACATGTAATATCTAAAAAATAAAATTTAAATTGAACTATTCAACATAAAATTTATTCTAGACATTTACTAGAACAATTCTATAACTAGTCTAGGCATGCAACAGATCAATCTTATGTATTATCCAAATTTTTATTTTTTATTTTTGATCTCAATATATAATATTTATATCATTAAAATTAAAGAATAAATTATATCTAAATTATATTTTAATCTCATTAAAATATAAACTTACAAGACTATTCATAGATCAAACTATTCCTAGTCTAGTCACGCATCTCATACATGTTAGATCTTCTTAGATTTAATTTTAAATATTTTGATTTTAGATCCTATCACATCTGATGTGACATCTAAAATTTTTTAATATCAGATAAATTAAAATTAAAATTAGATGTAAATTAGATCTGAAACTGAGCCATTAACCTGGCTCTGATACCAGTTGAAGGAAAAATCGCCTTTTTTCTTGTAGGATCTTTCAGATTTCATCAAATCTGGAGTAGAATAATTAAAAAAAAAATTATTCTATATTTATTTCAAATATAAATCTTTAGATCTAATTTTATTATCTGATATTAATTCTAAAATAAATCTAAAAGCATGAGAAAATATGAAATACCTCAAGGGTAATCTGATTACCCTATAGATGATCGCAGCAAGCCTGAGGTTCTGATTTAGACACGCAATCGTCTGGCCTCTACCAGTATCCACTCAGACATGATTTGGATTGTCTTCTCCTAATGAATCTCTGCTCCAAAAATTAGAACTAAGTCTGATTAGGAAGATCTTCAAAAGTCTTCCTGAAGTTGGAGCAGCAGCTTGTCGAAGAACTCCTGCAGCCTTCCTATTCAAGGCGTCACCATGCCTTGATCCTTCACCAGATGGATGCCCAACCTCTTGGGCATGAAGAGGTGAGAGGGAGAACTAGGGAGGATATGGATAAGAGGAGGGGTGGCTGGCTTTTGCTGGGTAGGGAGCAGAATCTCTTTAAACCCTAGGCACAGACAGGGTTTTTATAGACCCTGCTGCACTGCGCAATGCCACATCATTCGACCAATCAAAAAATTTTATTTAATCCAAAAAAATTTAGATTGATGGAGTGATATCATCTGATAATATTAGATAAGAATCTCCACCCTCTCTCCTATGTTGGCACCAACATTGGATAAGCACAAGGGAGATGGCGCCCAAGAGTCCATGTTGATCAAGATTCCTCTTGATCTTTATCCACTTGGGGCACAAGACTTATCCAATTGTGGTGCCCACTTTGGTGCTTATTTTTGGTAGATAGATACTCCACAAAAAAACCTCCAATAACCTCTTGCCAAGTGGCCTTCGATTTAAGACCCATATGTCAACATTTGACAGATGTCCTAAAATGAAAATGGCAGGTGTCAGAAATTAGCAGGTGTTGTCTTAAATTCATCACATGAATTAAGATAAGATTTTTCTGAGCTGAAACAACTCCAGTCAGACTGAGAAAAACCTTCTCAAGGTTCTCTGGGTGAGTCAAATCATATTTGGCTCAGTTGAAATGAAAAAGATTGCACGAGGAGAAAGTTAGGCTCAATGTGTGCTAGCACGATTTCCTTGAACCTAATTGGATCTAATCTAAATTAATTGGGCTAGCCCAATTGATGATATCTAGATCCTAACCCTTGTTAGTGTGACCCAGTTAGGTTCAATTTTGTATGGTAATGAGACATATCGTGATCTCATCATCGACATCATCGAAACTCCTTTCGATGGATCGGAACTCTTCTAATTCATACAATTAGAATTATCGATCATCAAGATCATTCTAATTGCTCTCAAAATCCACCAGTGATACCTAGCAGTATATGGTGGCAACCCATCAGAACTGAAGACGAACCTCTCGGTGCAGCTACCTGTGTGATTGAGTTCCTCTATCATGAGTCCCGACTGAATTAGGGTTAAGGTGAACTCATCAAATCCAACATCAGTCATATGAGTTAATCGATCGATCCAAGTCCGATGTGAAACCCTAATGAAAAACTCTTTTCCATTATTTCACTATGTCATGGCCATGGGCTTAAGGACTCAATCTTTCGATCTCCATAGGACTACTCCTCTCATCTACCGAGGTTGATAGATCCCATCTTGGTGCGATCTGGTTCCTACAATGAATATGCTACAGCCAACATACATCTCAAAATTTTGAATGGCTAGAAGACTGAGTTATCGTGTAGTCAAACTATAACACACTCAAGGTGAATTGTCGATGCACCTCAGGTCAAAGAACTAGACACACAACTACAGCATCGAGCTAGTCATCGATGAGAAGGTAGACTTCCTTATGACTGCTCGAGGTGATCACACTCAGTACTCTCATTCTCAATGAATACCTATACTCTCATTTTGGTGTCTTCACACCGTAGACTCAAGACACATCTACCCTAAGGAAGCGATTGTACACCAACCTTTCGGATCAATCACCATCCTTGTGATGATCCTATGGTCAAGAGCTGTTTATGAGTTAGTTATGTAAATTCATACCTTAAATTTTCAACTCTTGAAAATATGAATTGACATTCCTACTAACTTAAAGGATGTATCACAGACACAATGTACACAATGTGATAGAAGAATAACCCATTTATTGATTTATAGTCAAAATTATAAATTTATCCTTAGATTTGTATAGAAATGTGTCAGCCAATCTGGCATCTAGGGCACACATCTAACATTCTTGTGCTAAACATGAAACAGAAATCAAATTCCTGCTTGCTGCAGGTACATAATAACAGTCTCTAAGAACTAAATCTAATCCTAACAGTAATCACAGAGGGTAGGTTTTCACGACCACAGCAGCAACTCTTGCTCTATTCCCGATGCATAGGATCATATCTCCATCCCTCAGCCTCCTGCTCTCCTCAAGATCCTGCATAGAAGTGCATAAATGAGCACTAGAACCAGAGTCAAGTACCCAACTAGATGCAGAGGAAACCGTAAGATTAGATTCTATAACGAGCATTCCTCCAGAAGGCCCATCCTTCTTGTTCTTTAGGATGGCCAGGTACTGAGGATAGTTTTATTTCCAATGGCCATCTGAATTACAGTGAAAATATTTTTTCTTTTCAGTAGCCTTCTTCTTCGGTTCCGTCTTCTTCCTTTTTCCATCCACCTTCTGCTTCTTCATAGACTTTTTCTTCTTTCCAAAAGATTTTCTCTTGGATGAAGTTCGCTCCATAGCAAGGACTAAGCCTTTTGAACTCTTCAAAGAAAGCTCAGCCGTAACCAACATGTTTATTAACTCAGCCAAGGTACACTACGTCTTATGCATATGGAAGTTGTTGCCCAGCTATGCAACCCAAGAGGGGGGGGTGAATTGGGTTTCTAAAAATTTTAACCTTAACTTATATCTTATGAAAATTATTTAACAATAGCTAAATAACTAAGCAGAGTATGGTTGATTCAAGGCTAATGGTTAAATACAAGAATGCAAGAGAATAAAGAAGAGCAATTAGGCACAACACAAACAAACAGGATTTATAGTAGTTCGGTGCCAACCTTCCACCTACATCCACTCCCCAAGCTCCTACTTGGGAATTCCAATCCACTAACTTGTATTCAACTTGAATACACTCGTCGGAACCTCCAACTCTAGCTATCCCAAGCTAGTCCACTTATTTTTCGGGTACAAGCCAACTCAATACACTCCGATTCAAGGTTCGGATCAACCTTCCCTTATTTTGGAACCCTTTCAAAATAAAAACAATAACTCAAACAGAGTATAACAATCAATAGCACAGAAAATACAAAAGAAGCTCCTTTAATAAGCGAATGAGGCTTTAAATACACTTTACTCAAAGAGAAGAGAGCTCTTTTCGATTTTCTCAAGGTGGTTGGAGACTTGAATGAGCACTTGAGGAGTTGGTGAGCTTGAATTAAAAGCTTCTTGAATGCTTTGAGTGAGCTCTTGCTTAGGGCTGAAAAGTATGCTTGAAATCCTCTTTTCAAAAATCTCTCTCTACTTTGATTCCCACCTTTTTGTCTCTTTTATAGCTTTAAGGAATGGTGGAGAACAATCTGGGCTGAAATAAAGCCGTTAGTCCACATTAAATGAGCATTAAATGCACTTAAAATGAGTTAAAAACTAGCCGTTGCGAAACTTTCCCGTCACAGGGGTCGACTCATGGGTCGACTCCATGAGTCGACCTCTGTGAAAAACAGCATAAAATAAAGGTTCTGTAATTTTGGCCTAAAAACAGCAGAGGTCGACTCATGGGTCGACTCATGCCTGGGGGTCGACCCATGGGGTCGACTCACAGACTGTGCCAAAATAGTGCCAGCCAAAAAATCTGCGTGCCAATCAGCTCATTGTGCCATGAGTCGACTTATGGGGTCGAGTCAAATCTTTCAATCATGAATATCTTTCAAAACATATGTCCAAAAATTATAAAATTTTCATCAATGGATCACAAATCTTTTGTTCTAGCACTTGATGCTTTCAAATCAAAGTTTGATAAAATTACAATTTTGCCCCTGAAATTGCAATAAGTCTTTTTCAAGAAAAAATCATTAGTACCCCTTCAAATACTTTATAATCATCAAAATTAATCCAAGGAGCAACAATCTCTCCCTTTTTGATGATGACAAAATACTTGAGCAAAAGCATATATATAAAACATTGAGCATGAATTACAAAGTTATGAAAATGCATTATTTGAATATTATAGCCATGTATTGGAATGAAATGCATCATAGGTAGTTTGAAGATAAATAGAAAATTTGCTACCAATTTGAAAATTACTTATAAGTGTATTTGTTTGGAAAGATTGATTCTTTGGCACGTGATACATGTGCCCATTTGCTTATGTTGCTCATTTGCCTAATAATTTACCTATTGCTTAATAATTTAAAAATTTGCTCAATTGCTTAACATTTTGAAAATTTGCTCAATTGCTTAACATTTTAAAAATTTGCTCAATTGCTTAACAATTTTCTTATTGCTCATCGGCTTAATAATTTGAAAATTTGCTCATTTGCTTATATTGCTCATTTGATTCTTTAATTTTGGTATCAGAGCAGAATTTTTGGTATCAGAGCAGAATTTGCCTAAGAATTTGAAAATTTGCTCTTTGCTTATTCCTCAATTGCTTAACATTTTGCTTTTGATTTTTTAATTTCTCTCCCTTTTTGACAGCATCAACAAAAATTGTTTACTCCCCCTTTTTTGAATATATTTTCTCTATTTCTTTCTTTTGATGGAATTAATTTTACTAATGTTACTTCTTTAGCTTCCTTCTTTATTGCTTGTTTCTTAGTTGCGTATTGTTTTACTCCCCCTGAATACAGCAAACATAAAAGATATACCAATTGGATACCATATTGCAATTTATAGTATTTTACATCATGGATATGAGTTATTTTGCATGCACATGAATAAAAGCAACTCAATTTGAAAGTCATTCATTGAAAGTCAAAGAGTATATATATATAATCAAAAAGTGATTGATACCACCTAGTTATTCCAATACATAGACCAAAATACAGAAGTCAAGCAGTCAACATCATTACATGGCCCAAAAGATAGTTCTTAGACTAAAACTAAAGAAAAGACTAGCTAAACAAGATTTAGTAGAGATTATGACTGGATGGATCAGAGTCAGATGAATCGAAGATGGGGTGAGGAGATGAAGGATCACGACCAAGGGCTCGACCTCGACCCCGTTTGCCTCTGCCACGAGTGGAGGTACCGGCACGAGTGGGCAGGTGAAATGATCCTGAAGGCTGAGAAGCAACAGACCGAACTGCAAGAGAGAGTCTGATGATATCCAGAAGGTTCAAGGCTCTCAAAACAGACTGTAGTAGTGCAGTGAACTGGGTGGATGCATGCTCACTAGAGCCTCTGATCTCTCTCCTCAGGAAATCAAATCCACTCTCCAAAACTCCTCTAAGTCTGGCTGCCTCCGTAGATAGGTCTAAGACCTCAGTGATGCACTCCTGTGGCTGTGGATGTGCCAGAGCTAACACTTGCCCCTGCAAGTCAAGTACTCTCCCAGTCAGTCTCAATATATAACCCTCAAGCTGCTGAATGCGAACTGACTGATCTTAAATCATCTGGAAGATAGTGGAGATGTGTGGGATCAAAGTATGGTCTGATACATCATGTGATGTGGATCCCTGTGCAAAAGCTGAAGTGCCCAACTATTGAGAAAGTAAGGAAGCCACATGCTGAGAGATCATCTCTATCTGGTCATCAGCCAATCTGATCTCTGAGAGATGTGCTCTGCTGTCGGCTGCTGGACTGGAGTGTGCCTCCTAGTAGACTCTAATGTGCCAGCCTCGGGATCTGAAATGAACTGAATGTCTGGAGATGCTACCTTGAGATCATGGAGGGGTGACGATGGTCCTTCTTCCTCAGCTCTATCCTCAGCTCTCTCTTCTACACCTTTAGTCCAACCACCATCTGTCTTAGTAAATCCCATGCGGTGCAAAGTATGTTGGTTGATGGTGTCAGAGTGAGAAAGCCTAGCTGCAGCCTCCCCCAAAACTAACTCCAAACCTCCTAAATACCAAAGTGAGGGCCATACCGAAAGGCAGATGTGCCTTGGATCTATTCAGGGTTTTCCTCATAGCTTCTATCATTAATGCTAGGAGATTTAGGGGGGTTTGGGTAATCACATGAAACATGATGCAGATGTCTCGGCCTGAGAAGAGGTCATGTCTACCACTTCTAGGGAAGAAAAGCTTTGTTACCATTTGATGTAGTATCCTCATCTCAATGGAAAGGATCTTGGCCTCTAGTTTGTTTAGGCTTTCCGAGAAGGTTCTTCCTAAAATCACATTAATTCCTTCTTCCTTGACTGGGAGTTCCATATTTGAGTATCCCTCATAGGATAAATGAAGAATCTCTCTCAAAAGTACAGGATCTAGATAGATATCTATACCCTTAACAGTGGATGTTACTGTTCCATTGCCATAGCTCAAGTTCAGATAAAATTTCCTAACCAAATCCACATAAGTAATTTCTTTAAGTGAGCAGTAGAATCCCCAACCTTGATCTTTGATTTTTGAACCGATAGAGAACCCCTCTTTTTCAAAAAATCTGAAATCTATATTTTTCCCGGGTTCTACCTTCCTATCAGATAAGGAAATTTTACTGGGGCTTAATGGAGACCGAGAAGAACCTGGAGCAGATGCCGAAATAGGGATTGAAGCTGATGAGGTCTGAGAAGCCTGTCTCTTCCTGCGCACGCCTTCTTCCAACTCGCGGACCAACTTCCTTCTTTGTGGGAGCTTCATTTTTGGAGCCATTTCCACCACCAGAGCAAGCAAGGGTCTTAGGAGGTCAAATGTGTGAAGAGATAAAGGGATTTTAGGGGAAGGATAGGGATTTTTGGAGGAGTGATACCCCGATTTGGAGGAGAAGGATAGAATCTAGGGCACGCTCAATCCGTTCCAATCAAGGGAGGAAAAGGGGAAGAGCTCGATTCCTAAGGGTCGATTTGAGGTGTAAGGGGTGATGGGAGAAGAATCTTGGGGGAAGGACTTGGGTTTGGAGAGGAAGAAAAGGGGACCTAAGGTTTTGGAGGGAGGAAGAAGATGGTGGAATGGGTCAGCTCAAAGAATGGGTTTTCAACAAAAAGAAGGAGCCCGTGGGATTTTGGCCAAAACTATAAGTTTGCCCTTGGGTCGACCCTAGGGGTCGACTCATGGCACATTGAAACTCAAAAAAATGATGAAACAAATTTCAAAAAATTCAAAACTTTAGGAGAAGGATGTTTGCTCAATGGTCAATTATGAGAATGATAATTTTGACCTTTTAAGCCCAAGAGAAATGGTGAGAATTAAGTTCTAGGAGTTTTTGACATTAATCCCTTGGGATTGGAGAGACATTTAAGCAGATGGATCAAGGATTCCTAGTTCTCTCCTAATTTCACAGAATCTATCTTCACTTAGAGCCTTTGTAAAGATGTCGGCTAATTATTTTTCAGTACAAATATAGTCAAGAATTATATCTTTATTTTGAACATGTTCTCTTATAAAATGATGCCTGATTTCAATATGTTTAGACCTAGAATGTTGAATTGGATTTTTAGTAAGATTTATGGCACTAGTGTTATCACATCTTATGGGAGTTTCATTAAGTTTGATACCAAAATCTTCGAGTTGTTGCTTAATCCACAAGATTTGAGCACAACAACTTCTGGCTGCAATGTATTCGGCCTCGACCGTACACAGTGCTACCGAATTTTGTTTCTTGCTAAATCAGGAGATTAGGTTAACTCCAAGAAATTGGCAAGTTTTACTAGTACTTTTTCTATCTAATCTACATCCAGCAAAATCAGCATCTGAATATCCTATTAAATTAATTAATGAGTCCTTAGAGTACCATAATCCTAGAGTTTGAGTACCATTCAAATATCTAAGGATTCTTTTAACAGCATTCAAGTGAGATTCTTTAGGATTAGATTGAAATCGAGCATAAAGATAGATACTAAACATAATATCAGGTCTGCTAGTAGTTAAATATAGTAGAGAGCCAATCATACCTCTATAATATTTTAAGTCTACACTTTTACCTTCTTCATTCTTGTCAAGCTTATATGAAGGGCTCATGGGTGTGCCAATTGCTTTGGAGTTCTCCATTCCAAATCTTTTAAGTAATTCCCTTGTGTACTTACTTTGGATAATGGAGATTCCTTCCTTTGTTTGTTTGATTTGGAGTCCGAGGAAGAATGTAAGTTCTCCCATCATGCTCATCTCGAACTCCCCCTGCATGAGCTTTGCAAAATCTTGATAAAGAGATTTATTAGTAGACCCAAAAATAATATTGTTGGTGCAAAAACTCGCTTGCACCGGAGAAGCTGGAGTCGCGGAAGTCGCGGTCGCCGCCGGGACCTGCAAAGAAAGTCTAAACCGGAGGTGGGGTTGCTCCGGCAAGACCCTCCGACACTTAAGTCAGTTCTCTGCCTCAACAAGAATGGAGTGCTCGAACGGAGAATTTAGCTGAGTTTTTAGATGAAAGATGAAAGCTTATCGAATAACGTATCTGGAGTCCCCTTTTATAGGCGGAGGGGGCAGTAGCCTGATAGCGACATCTGTAACCGTCTGGCAGTGGGCTGTCCAGGGTCAGGCGGAGTTTGCTGCGAAGAGTAGTGGAGTGGACCCGTGGCTATCACCGGGGTGTGCCACGTGGAGTCTACCGTGGGGAGTAGAGCGGCATCTGTTGTCGTGACTCGCCAGCGGATGGGAGAATCGCACGGTATCCGTCGCAGGAAGTGGAGCAGGATCGTGGCCATTATTGTGGCCTGTCAGGGAGTAGTGGAGCTGCGCGAGATCCATCGTAGGAAGTGGAGCAGTGCTGTGACCGTTACTGTGGCCTGTCAGGGAGTGATGGAGCTGCGCAGAATCTGCCGCAGGAAGTGGAGCAGGATCGTGGCCGTTATTGTGGCCTGCCTGGGAGTGCAGATCCGTCGGCTGAAGTTCGGCAGTGGTCGGAGCTGATGACGGAGTCTGGCTCCCGTAGGAGTCCGGGCGGAGTCCTTGCGGTTGGAGTCATGGGCGGAGCCCGGCTCCCGTGGGAGCCCGGGCGGAGTCCCCTGCAACTAAAGTCAGGTTCGAAGTCCGGCTCTCGTAGGAGTATGGACGGATCTTACCGACAGTCGAAGTTGGCGACGGAGCCCGACTCCCGTAGGAGTTCGGGCGGAGTCTACTTGCCGTTGAAGTTGTCGGCGGAGTCCGGCTCCCGTAGGAGTCCGGACGAAGTCTGTCTGCAGCCGTTGGAGTCGAGGATGAAGCCCGGCTCCCGTAGGAGTCCGGGCGGAGTCTTCCTACAATTAAAGTTAAAGGCGAAGTCCGACTCCCGTAGGAGTCCGGACAAGGCTTACTGGTAGTTGATGTTGAGGACGGAGCCCGGCTCCTGTAGGAGTTCGGGCAGAGTCTACTTGCAGTTGAAGTTGTCGGCAGAGTCCGGCTCCCGTAGGAGTCCGGACGAAGTCTGTCTGCAGCCGTTGGAGTCGAGGATGAAGCCCGACTCCCGTAGGAGTCCGGGTGGAGTCTTCCTGCAATTAAAGTTAAAGGCGAAGTCGACTCCCGTAGGAGTCCGGACAAGGCTTACCGGCAGTTGATGTTGAGGATGGAGCCCGACTCCCATAGGAGTTCGGGCGGAGTCTACTTGCGGTTGAAGTTGTCGGTGGAGTCCGGCTTCCGTAGGAGTCCGGACGAAGTCTGTCTGCAGCCGTTGGAGTTGAGGACGAAGCCCAGCTCCCGTAGGAGTCGGGCGGAGTCTTCCTGCAATTAAAGTTAAAGGCGAAGTTCGGCTCCCGTAGGAGTCCGGACAAGGCTTACCGACAGTTGATGTTGAGGACGGAGCCCGGCTCCCGTAGGAGTTCGAGCGGTGTCTACTTGCGGTTGAAGTTGTCAGCGGAGTCCGGCTCCCGTAGGAGTCCGGATGAAGTCTGTCTGCAGCCGTTGGAGTCGAGGACGAAGCCCGGCTCCCGTAGGAGTCCGGGCAGAGTCTTCCTGCAATTAAAGTTAAAGGCGAATTCCGGCTCCCGTAAGAGTCCGGGCGAAGTCCCCCTTGGGGTTGATTCTGCTGAGGACTTCGGCTGTGGGTATCTTATACCCAACACCAGTCCCCCTACTTCTGAGTTTGAATTTCGAACGAAGGAAGTACAGAGAGATGGGCACAGCCGAAACCGTCTCCTCGAATCCTGCACACTACCGCCTCCAGATATTTTGGCATTAAATGTGCGCGTGCTAGAGTCTTTTCGGATCGGGGCAATACGAAGGGACCCTTCGAAATTCTCGCCGGTACACTGGCCCAGGTACGGCGCCATAATGGCCCTGCTGATCCATCAGCCGCTTTTAGCCGCCTGCCGGGGGCAGTGGGATACGTGCCGGGTGTGGACTGGCTTGGGGGGATTCGTGATCATTATGGCGCCGGATCCCAGGGTCTATTTAAACCCGTCCTCCCACCTTTAGGTGCCCTATTCCATTCCAGAGTTTCTATCAGTGTCTGCCTTCTCTTCGAGAGCCCTGTTTCAGTGGGCATCTTCTCGAGCCGTAGGTGTCTTCCAAATCATCCCTGTCTTCGTCCCTCTGGTCCCTCAGAGCGATATAGGTTAGTTCCAGCACCTTCAACCTTCTTCCCACCGCCTAGGGACTTCTTCTCTGTCATTATCTTTTGCATTCCTCCGAGTTAGTTTCCTGTGGCCTCTCGCCCCCCATCCTGTCCGTCTTCTTAGGGACCTTTAGAGCCCTCCTTCGAAACTACCCGAAATGTCGTCCGGCTCTTCCGCTCCCTGCAGTTCCGGGAGCTCTTCTTCCTCAAACCCCCAGGTCCCCTGCTCTGTAGACGAACCTGCATCTGGGGCTGGGCTCCGCCCAATTTTTGCACCGGGCGCCATTTCATGTTCCCTGACCTCGGAGGAACTCATTCTAATAAGGGTTCAGTATGGAGTTCCTCCGGAGTACAACCTGGAGCTGTCTGGCCCTTCTGATCGGGCCAGCACTCCCCCATCTGGTCGTTTTTGTCTATACCAGGAAGCATTCCACATCGGACTCCGGTTTTCGCTTCCCTCCTTTGTTGTTGCCCTCTTCCGCTTCTTAGACATCTCCTTGGCTTCCGTGGCCCCGAATTCTTTTAGGTTTTTGATAGGATTTCTCTCCCTTTGCCACGTAGTCGAGGTCCAACCGTCCCTCTCCCTGTTTAGGCACTTCTATACTTTTAAGCGCCATCCTTCGACGAAGGACTGGTGGTACTTCTCCCCCAAGTTCGGCAAGAAGGAGTTGCTGAAAGGTGCCCCTTCTTCAATCCACAATTGGAAGGAGAAATATCTCTTCGTCCACTACCCGACCTTGAGATTGGGCCTGCCCCCTTGGGGCCCTCTGAGGGATTCTGTCTGCCGAGCCCCCTGCCTGGGGGAGGATGACCTCCAGGCTGCCCGAAAGCTTCTAGCTTACTCCGCTCCTTCCCTTCCCAACCTTCTGAGGGAGCAATTTCTTTTCAACATCGGCCTGAGTCCCCAGGATCCAGCGAGTATTCATCTTTTACCTTATCTTCTCTTTTCATGCCTTTCTCCTTTTCCTTTCTCTTTTTACCTCTCCTTCCTTTTCTCTCTTTTTTCCCTCCGTTTCTTTCTTTCTTTCTTTCCCTTCTTTCTCTTTCTTCTTCTTTTTTTTTTTTTTTTGACTCTTGATTGATTGGTTTGCTTCTTTTTCTTCTTTCCTTTTCTCTCTCTCTTTTTCTTTTTTTTTTCTTTTTTTAGGAATGGACGTCGAAGCAGCGCGGATGCTTGCAAGGGGTCTTAGGGCCCACAAGAGAAAGGGTGCTGCGACCTCCGGATCGACGAAGAGGGCCAGGGTGGAGGAGTCGAGCTTAGCTGCACCCATCCAGGTGGCCCCGACCATCGACATTCCCTCGGATGCCGAGCCAATGGCTCCCCGGGCCTCCTCGAGGAGTCCGCCGACTGGGCCCCCCATTTCGGGGGTCCGCCCTACGGAGGTGCCCATAACCGAGAGGAAAAGAAGGAAATTGGTAGCCCACAGGGCGAGTAGCCACCGAACTGCTGCGGACGAGTCCCTCTGCTCCGAAGAGGGGTCGGAGAATCCCTTCAATGATAGGAACTTGATCAGGCGGTTGATCGACGGTTGCATTCTGCCTGACGTCGTTGAGAGGATCGACCGCGCCGATCCTGAGCAGTGGAACTGGGACTCCTTGGGGTCCTTCCTTGAGGTAAGCGAATCTTCATCTTCATGGCTATTCGGCCTTTGTTCTAATTCCCTAGCCGCCCTTGCAGATTGGGCACCAGCTCCTCGCCTATATCGAGGCGGTGAGCCATGCGAGGAGGGATGTCCTCCAGCTGGAGGAACGCTGTCAGACCGAGGTTGCTCGCCTCCAAGCAAAGACGACTGAAGTAGTCGCCCTTCAGGAGGCCCTGGAAAGAGAGAAACGAGCCCGGGAGGAGGAGAGGCAGACCTTGGAGGAATCGGCGAGAAAGGAAGAGGCCGAGGTCGCCAACTTGATCGAGCAAACTCCGGTCTTGGTCTCGGAGGCCAGAGTCCTTGCGGTAGAGGAATTCAAGGCCTCCACGGAGATGAGGGACCTGAAGGTCCAATTTGGCTAGGAAGCATTCATAAAGGGGTTCGAGCTCTGCCAAGAAAAGGTGGCCAAAAAATTTCCAGAGCTCGACCTCAGCTTCCTAGGCGAGGAGTCTGAAGATGAGACTGGTCCCTCGCCAGCCGCCACTGCTGTCGCAGCCCCCTTGCCGGGATGCCGAGTTCTCCACCCCCCGCCCCCGAGGTCTGAGACCTCCGATCTTGTACCTTTATTTTGTCATAATTTTTCTTTTCTGTTTGTCTTCAAAAATCATCCAATCAATAAAGTTGAACTTCTTGTTGCGGACGGCTTCTCCTCCCCCCCTCCTTCTCTCTATTCTCCTTCCTGCAATGAGTCGTGCTTTGACGCTTTTGCCTTCCGATGGCAGTGTCCTGCAGAAGCACTCCCCTGCCCCTGGGGGTCCTGCTGAAATCGACGATCCAGCGGCTGAAGAAGGAAATCCTTCACCTGACAAAGAAGTTAAAGAAGATGGAAGGCGAGCTCCGCAGATTGAGGGAAGGTCATTCTGAAGCCACCGCTGAGGCCACCCACTTTCAAAATCTCCACGTGAAGGGGATCATGGAGTATAGCTGGAGGAAGGCGGACTTCACGAAGGAACTCGAGGAATGCAAGAAGAGCGCCAACGATCGAATTTGGGCCCAGGCCGCCAGGATCAGTGCCCTCAAGGTGGAACTGTCAGCTGCAAAGGAGAAGATCGGCCAACTGGAAGGAAATTCATCCCGGCTCTTGGCCCGGGTCGACGGTGACCAGGAGTGGTCGAAGAAGGTCTCCGACCTTCAGCAGCAGCTTCAGGACGTCGAGGTGAGCCACGACGTGCATCGGGCTAGCTGGCGCAGGCAGGCGGAAGAATATAAAGGGAGATTCAGGGCGGCGGCCGACGAAGTCATCCATCTCCAGAGGCAGCTGGCTAGCTGGGCACAGCTTACTTCCGCCCGAGATTCTGATGAGCTCCAAGCCCTAAGAGGCACCGTTGAGCGGATTTCTGTCTCCCTCGGGGAAAAGATGGCTGAGCTGCAACAACTGAAGATTCAACTGGCATATGAGCAGTGGGCCGTCGCAGACGCGGAGGTGGAATCCGAGGTCTTGAGGAAGAGGCGTCGAGAGGCGGAGGCCGAGAGCCAGCGACTTTGTCGGGTGCTACAGGATGCGCTGCAGAAAAGGGGAGAGCTAGAAGAAGAAATTGAGAATCTAAGGCAGTCCTGGTTAAGGGATGGAGTAGATAATTCTAGGTCGGAGGGAGCAGGGCCTCCTTAGAGCTCTTTTCGTCTTTCTGTCTTTTCATGTATTTACTTCCCTTTTTGTTGTTTTGCCTTTCTTTCCTTGGCCTTCCGGGCTTTATAGCATGTATATCGAAAATGGAATGAAAAGGGCGTTTTGTGTTACCTCATCCGCGCGTTGCACTAAATTGCCGTTCGCCGAACTTTTCTTGTCGTTTGACTTGTCTGATGTAGACGTCGTTGGGGGGGCGCCCAGTCGTCGATGCGTTAGCTCGCCTTTCTCGTCGTACATGGCCGCAAGCCTGAGCTTGGCCGTCCGGGCTCCGCATTATTTTGGGGATGTCATTGTCTTCCTAACCGGTGTCGGAAGTCTTTTTAGAGGCCGGGGGTGTTCGGTAGGAACTCCTCGTTTCAGTCGGGATGAAGCCATTTAGGTCTTTTGGTGCGGTTCATCCTTCATCTGTTCCCGTCGTAGTTCGTCATCCTTCCTTTTTTATTTTCCTCCTCTTCTCAGAGTGAGGGCCCTCCTCCCACTTTTCGTGGGGTTGCATAGAAGCGAGGAGGTGCCGCTGAGGGGCTTTTTCCTTTCATCCAATCTTGTTGGGCGGCCGGGTTTCGCCGCCATCAGTCCTTGCTGCAGAAGTCGCGGGTGGAGCCCGACTCCCGTAGGAGTCCGGGTGGGGTCTTCCTTGACGTCGTGGATGGAGCCCGGCTCCCGTAGGAGTCCGGGTGGAGTCTTCCTTGGCGTCGTGGATGGAGCCCGACTCCCGTAGGAGTCTGGGTGGAGTCTTCCTTGGGGTCATGGACGGAGCCCGACTCACGTAGGAGTCAGGGTGGAGTCTTCCTTGGCATCGTGGATGGAGCCCGGCTCCCGTAGGAGTCCGAGTGGAGTCTTCCTTGGGGTTGTGGACGGAGCTCGGCTCCCGTTGGAGTCCGGGTGGAGTCTTCCTTGGCGTCGTGGACGGAGCCCGGCTCCCGTAGGAGTCCGGGTGGAGTTTTCCTTGGCGTCGTGGATGGAGCCCGACTCCCGTAGGAGTTCGGGTGGAGTCTTCCTTGGCGTCGTGGATGGAGCCCGGCTCCCATAGGAGTCTGGGCCTTCCACTTTGCTCGAGCCAGGGCGAGGTTCTCCTCCCATTCCCGGCTTGGCTGTGGGGGCGCGTTAGGGCGCTGTAAGGCCTCTCCCCCCATCCGGTCTAAAAAAATTGGGCCTTTGACTTTGCTCATGTCAGGACGAGGTTCTCCTCCTGTTCCTGACATGGCAATGGGGGCACATTAGGGCATTGTAAGGCCTCTCCCCCCATCCGATCTAAAAGAACCGGGCCTTTGACTTTGCTCATGTCAGGACGAGGTTCTCCTCCTGTTCCTGACATGGCTGTGGGGGCACATTAGGGCGTTGTAAGGCCTCTCCCCCCATCCGATCTAAAAGAACCGGGCCTTTGACTTTGCTCATGTCAGGACGAGGTTCTCCTCCTGTTCCTGACATGGCTGTGGGGGCACATTAGGGCGCTGTAAGGCCTCTCCCCCCATCCGGTCTAAAAGAATTGGGCCTTTGACTTTGCTCATGTCAGGACGAGGTTCTCCTCTTGTTCCTGACATGGCTGTGGGGCACATTAGGGCGCTGTAAGGCCTCTCCCCCCATCCGATTTTGAAATAGTCGGACTTTCATTTTAGGTATGTTAGGACGGGGTTCTCCCCCGTTCCCAACATAACTTTGCTTCAAGCATTTGGAGGGGTCATAAGCAGTCGTAACAAATCCACGCCAGATGGGAAGAGTACGTCAAGTAGAAAGAAATTTAGATTCAAGGTGAAATCGTAAGTGATACATTTACAGATTTTCCGAGTTCCACGATCGCGGGTGGTCTGCTCCTCCTTGAGGCCCTCCGGTGATGGAGTCGATGGTCCCGATGGGAGGCCGATCCTCGGGTTGCTCCTCCCTTCTTGGCGGTTCAGGCTGTGGAAGGGCCCTTGGCCGATCTCCTCTACCCTCAGGCCAGCGTCGGATGAACCTGTCGAGTCGACCTCGCCGAATGAGCTCCTCGATCTCATCCCGGAGCTGGATGCATTCCTCTGTGTCGTGGTCGTGGTCGCGGTGGTAGAGGCAGAACTTGTTGGGGTTGCGCTTCCCGGGGTGTGTGCGCATCCTCTCCGACCTAGGGAGCTGCTCCCTGACTTCCATCAATACCTGGGCCTTCGAGGCGTTGAGGGGGGCATAGTTACGAAATCTCCCTGGTGGAGAACCCCACCAAACCCCCGATCCGGGCTTCACTGCCTGCACGCCCGGGGTGGAGTATAGGCGCGCTTATGCTCGGGAGGGGATCGAGAACGCAGCCGGGCTTCCTTTGGCCTTTTTTCAATTGCGGGCTTACTCGAGTCTCCCGCTTGCCGCTCCCTCGCCGTCTCTTCATCCTTCATTTTGAAGGCTTCTTCCGCTCGGGCGTATCCTTCGGCCTGGGCCAGCAAATCAGCAAAATCCCTGGGATACTTCTTCTCTAGGGAGAACAAAAGATCATTCTTCTGAAGGCCACCCTTCAGGGCGGCCATTGCGACTGATTGGTCCAAGTTCCGGACCTCCAGCGCCGCGATGTTGAAGCGGTTGGTGTAGGCCCGAATGGACTCCCCTTCCCTCTGCTTGATGTTGATGAGGGACTCCGAACCCTTCCGGGGGTGCCGGCTGCTGACAAAATGGGCCACAAATTGGTGGCTCATTTGATCGAAGGAAAAGATGGTACCCGATTTCAAAGTCGAGTACCAGTTCCTTGCCGCTCCCTTCAAGGTGGACGGAAAGGCCCGGCATAGAATGGCATCAGGAGCACTGTGAAGCAGCATCATCGTCCGGAAGGCCTCCAGATGATCAACCGGGTCCGAAGTCTCGTCGTAGCTTTCGAACTGGGGAAGCTTGAAGTTTGGCGGGATCGGTTCCTGCATGATCATTTGGGAGAAGGGAGGGTCAGTTCAAATATCCTCACCATAAGCGAGAGGCATATGGCGGAGTTCTTCGATCCGCCGGTTCATCTCCTGGAGCCTCCGGTCCAGGAAATCCTCTCGACTTCGAGTCTCGAGGGTCCTCTGGCAGAATGGGGGCAGGGATCTTCCAGGGGTGGAGTCGTGGTCTGATTGAGGGCTCTCTACCCTCGGGTTCGTTTTCCCAGGAAGGACGGGGCGGCTGGCCTAGGTGGCCTGCCCCACCGCCGGATTCTGGTGTTTCGGGGATGCCCTTTCCAGGCGTACCGATGCCTGCGGCTACTGCTGCTGCATAGCTTGCACAGCTTCGGTGAGGCCTCTGACCTGCTGTGCCAACAGGTCAAACTGCTCCGCGCCGACCGCCGCCGTCGGAAGAGGAGGAGGAGGTTGAGAAACAGGAGGGGAGGCCAGAGCTTGGGATCTGGACGCGGAGGTCATGGACCGTCGCGTGGATGCCTTGCGAGGAGGCATCAAGAATGGATCCCGTGGGGAAAACAAGGAGTGGGTGTTGGAGGAGACGATCGGGGGCGGCTCCGTTGAACGCTCCTTCAAGAATAAGGGTACTGCGAAGACACAGCCCTTCCTCTAGCGCCAATCCTGTTGGTGCAAAAACCCGCTTGCGCCGGAGAAGCTGGAGTCGCGGAAGTCGCGGTCGCCGTCGGGACCTGCAAAGGAAGTCTAAATCGGAGGTGGGGTTGCTCTGGCAAGACCCTCCGACGCTCAAGTCAGTTCTCTGCCTCAACAAGAATGGAGTGCTCGAACGGAGAATTTAGTAGAGTTTTTAGATGAAAGATGAAAGCTTATCGAATAACGTATCTAGAGCCCCCTTTTATAAGCGGAGGGGGCAGTAGCCTGATAGCGACATCTGTAACCGTCTGGCAGTGGGCTGCCCAGGGTCAGGCGGAGTTTGCTGCGAAGAGTAGTGGAGTGGACCCATGGCTATCACCGGGGTGTGCCACGTGGAGTCTACTGCGGGGAGTAGAGCGGCATCTGTTGTCGTGACTCGCCAGCGGATGGGAGAATCGTGCGGTATCCGTCGCAGGAAGTGGAGCAGGATCGTGGCCGTTATTGTGGCCTGCCAGGGAGTAGTGGAGCTGCGCGAGATCCATCGTAGGAAGTGGAGCAGTGTTGTGACCGTTACTGCGGCCTGTCAGGGAGTGATGGAGCTGTGCGAAATCCGCCGTAGGAAGTGGAGCAGGATCGTGGCCGTTATTGTGGCTTGCTGGGAGTGCAGATCCATCGGCTGAAGTTCGGCAGTGGTCGGAGCTGATGACAGAGTCTGGCTCCCGTAGGAGTCCGGGCGGAGTCCACCTTGCGGTTCGAGTCATGGGCGGAGCCCGGCTCCCTGGGAGCCCGGGCGGAGTCCCCTGCAACTAAAGTCAGGTGCGAAGTCCGGCTCTCGTAGGAGTCCGGACGGATCTTACCGGCAGTCGAAGTTGGCGACGGAGCCCGGCTCCCGTAGGAGTTTGGGCGGAGTCTACTTGCAGTTGAAGTTGTCGGCGGAGTCTGACTCCCGTAGGAGTCCGGACGAAGTCTGTCTGCAGCCGTTGGAGTCGAGGACGAAGCCCGGCTCCCGTAGGAGTCCAGGCGGAGTCTTCCTGCAATTAAAGTTAAAGGCGAAGTCGGCTCCCGTAGGAGTTCGGACAAGGCATACCGGCAGTTGATCTTGAGGACGGAGCCGGCTCCCGTAGGAGTTCGGGCGGAGTCTACTTGCGGTTGAAGTTGTCAGCGGAGTCCGGCTCCCGTAGGAGTCCGGACGAAGTCTGTCTGCAGCCGTTGGAGTCGAGGACGAAGCCCAGCTCCCGTAGGAGTCCGGGCGGAGTCTTCCTGCAATTAAAGTTAAAGGCGAAGTCCGGCTCCCGTAGGAGTCCGGACAAGGCTTACCGGCAATTGATGTTGAGGACGGAGCCCGGCTCCCGTAGGAGTTCGGGCGGAGTCTACTTGCGGTTTAAGTTGTCGACGGAGTCCGGCTCCCGTAGGAGTCCGGACGAAGTCTGTCTGCAGCCGTTGGAGTCGAGGATGAAGCCCGACTCCCATAGGAGTCCGGGCGGAGTCTTCCTGCAATTAAAGTTAAAGACGAAGTCCGGCTCCCGTAGGAGTCCGAACAAGGCTTACCGGCAGTTGATGTTGATGATGGAGCCCGGCTCCCGTAGGAGTTCGGGTGGAGTCTACTTGCGGTTGAAGTTGTCGGCGGAGTCCGGCTCCCGTAGGAGTCCGGACGAAGTCTGTCTGCAGCCGTTGGAGTCGAGGACGAAGCCCGGCTCCCGTAGGAGTCCGAGCGGAGTCTTCCTGCAATTAAAGTTAAAGGCGAATTTCGGCTCCCGTAGGAGTCCGGGCGAAGTCCCTCTTGGGGTTGATTCTGCTGAGGACTTCGGCTGTGGGTATTTTATACCCAACTCCAGTCCCCCTACTTTCGAGTTTGAATTTCGAATGAAGGAAGTACAGAGAGATGGGCACAGCCGAAACCGTCCCCTCGAATCCTGCGCACTGTCGCCCCCAGATATTTTGGCATTAAATGTGCGCGTGCTGGAGTCTTTTCGGATCGGGGTGATACGAAGGGACCCTTCGAAATTCTCGCCGGTACACTGGCCCAGGTACGACGCCATAATGGCCCTGCTGATTCATCAGCCGCTTTTAGCCGCCTGTCGGGGGGAGTGGGACACGTGCCGGGTGTGGACTGGCTTGGGGGGATTCGTGATCATTATGGCACCGGATCCCAGGGTCTATTTAAACCCGTCCTCCCACCTTTAGGTGCCCTATTCCATTCCAGAGTTTCTATCAGTGTCTGCCTTCTCTTCGAGAGCCCTGTTTCAGTGGGCATCTTCTCGAGCCGTAGGTGTCTTCCAAATCATCCCTGTCTTCATCCCTCTGGTCCCTCAGAGCGATATAGGTTAGTTCCAGCACCTTCAACCTTCTTCCCACCGCCTAGGGACTTCTTCTCTGTCATTATCTTTTGCATTCCTCCGAGTTAGTTTCCTGTGGCCTCTCACCCCCCATCCTGTCCATCTTCTTAGGGACCTTTAGAGCCCTCCTTCGAAACTACCCGAAATGTCGTCCGGCTCTTCCGCTCCCTGCAGTTCCGGGAGCTCTTCCGCCTCAAACTCCCAGGTCCCCTGCTCTGTAGACGAACCTGCGTCTGGGGCTGGGCTCCGCCCGATTTTTGCACCGGGCGCCATTCCATGTTCCCTGACCTCGGAGGAACTCCTTCTGATAAGGGTTCAGTATGGAGTTCCTCCGGAGTACGACCTGGAGCTGCCTGGCCCTTCTAACCGGGCCAGCACTCCCCCATCTGGTCATTTTTGTCTGTACCAGGAAGCGTTCCGCGCCGGACTCCGGCTTCCGCTTCCCTTCTTTGTTGTTGCCCTCTTCCGCTTCTTAGACACTCCTTGGCTTTCGTGGCCCCGAATTCTTTTAGGTTTTTTATAGGATTTCTCTCCCTTTGCCACGTAGTCGAGATCCAACCGCCCCTCTCCCTGTTTACGCACTTCTATACTTTTAAGCGCCATCCTTCGGCGAAGGACTGGTGGTACTTCTCCCCCCAGTTCGGCAAGAAGGGGTTGCTGAAAGGCGCCCCTTCTTCAATCCATAATTGGAAGGAGAAATATCTCTTCGTCACTGCCCGACCTTGAGACTGGGCCTGCCCCCTTGGCGCTCTCTGAGGGATTCTGTCCGTCGGGCCCCCAGCCTGGTGGAGGATGACCTCCAGGCTGCCCGGAAGCTTCTAGCTTACTCCGCTCCTTCCCTTCCCAACCTTCTGAGGGAGCAATTTTTTTCAACATCGGCCTGAGTCCCCAGGATCCAGCGAGTATTCATCTTTTACCTTATCTTCTCTTTTCATGCCTTTCTCCTTTTCCTTTCTCTTTTTACCTCTCCTTCCTTTTCTCTCTTTTTTCCCTCCGTTTCTTTCTTTCTTTCTTTCCCTTCCTTCTCTTTCTTCTTCTTTTTTTTTTTTTTTTGACTCTTGATTATTGGTTTGCTTCTTTTTCTTCTTTCCTTTTCTCTCTCTCTTTTTCTCTTTTTTTTTTTTTTTTTTTTAGGAATGGATGCCGAAGCAGCGCGGATGCTTGCCAGGGCTTAGGGCCCACAAGAGAAAGGGTGCTGCGACCTCCGGATCGGCGAAGAGGGCCAGGCGGAGAAGTCGAGCTTAGCTGCACCCGTCCAGGTGGCCCCGGTCATCGACATTCCCTCGGATGCCGAGCCAACGGCTCCCCGGGCCTCCTCGAGGAGTCCGCCGACTGGGGCCCCCATTTCGAGGGTCCGCCCCACGGAGGTGCCCATAGCCGAGAGGAAAAGAAGAAATTGTGGCCCGCAGGGCGAGTAGCCGCCGAACTGCTGCGGACGAGTCCCTCTGCTCTGAAGAGGAGTCGGAGAATCCCTTCAATGATAGGGACTTGATCAGGCGGTTGATCGACGGTTGCATTCTGCCTGACGTCGTTGAGAGGATCGACCACGCCGATCCTGAGCAGCGGGCCTGAGACTCCTTGGGGTCCTTCCTTGAGGTAAGCGAATCTTCATTTCATGGCTATTCGGCCTTTGTTCTAATTCCCTAGCCGCCCTTGCAGATTGGGCACCAGCTCCTCGCCTATATCGAGGTGGCGAGCCATGCGAGGAGGGACATCCTCCAGGTGGAGGAACACTGTCAGGCCGAGGTTGCTCGCCTCCAAGCAAAGACGGCTGAAGTAGTCGCCCTCCAGGAGGCCCTGGAAAGAGAGAAACGAGCCCGGGAGGAGGAGAGGCAGACCTTGGAGGAATCAGCAGAAAGGCGGAGGCCGAGGTCGCCAACTTGATCGAGCAAACTCCGGTCCTGGTCTCGGAGGCCAGAGTCCTTGCGGTAGAGGAATTCAAGGCCTCCGCGGAGATGAGGGACCTGAAGGTCCAATTTGGCCAGGAAGCGTTCATAAAGGGGTTCGAGCTCTGCCAAGAAAAGGTGGCCAGAAAATTTTCAGAGCTCGACCTTAGCTTCCTAGGCGAGGAGTCTGAAGACGAGACCGGTCCCTCGCCAGCCGCCACTGCTGTCACAGCCCCCTTGTCGGGGACACCGAGTTCTCCACCCCCCGCCCCCGAGGTCTGAGACCTCCGATCTTGTACCTTTATTTCGTCGTAATTTTTTTTTTCTGTTTGTCTTCAAAAATCATCCAATCAATAAAGTTGAATTTCTTGTTGCGGACGGCTTCTCCTCCCCCCCTCCTTCTCTCTGTTCTCCTTCCTGCAATGAGTCGTGCTTTGACGCTTTTGCCTTCCGATGGCAGTGTCCTGCAGAAGCACTCCCCCTGCCCCTGGGGGTCCGCTGAAATCGACGATCCAGTGGCTGAAGAAGGAAGTCCTTCACCTGACAAAGAAGTTAAAGAAGATGGAAGGCGAGCTCCGCAGATTGAGGGAAGGTCATTCTGAAGCCACCGCTGAGGCCACCCACTTTCGGAATCTCCACGTGAAGGGGATCATGGAGTATAGCCGGAGGAAGGCGGACTTCGTGAAGGAACTCGAGGAATGCAAGAAGAGCGCCAGTGATCGAATTTGGGCCCAGGCTGCCAGGATCAGTGCCCTCAAGGTGGAACTGTCAGCTGCAAAGGGGAAGATCGGCCAGCTGGAAGGAAATTCATCCCGGCCCGGATCGATGGTGACCAGGAGTGGTCGAAGAAGGTCTCCGACCTTCAGCAGGGCTTCAGGACACCGAGGTGAGCCACGACGTGCATCGGGCTAGCTGGCGCAGGCAGGAGAAGAATATAAAGGGAGATTCAGGGCGGCGGCCGACGAAGTCGTCCATCTCCAGAGGCAGCTGGCTTGTAGGGCACAGCTTACTTCTGCCCGAGATTCTGATGAGCTCCAACCCTAAGAGGCACCGTTGAGGGGATTTCTGTCTCCCTCGGGAAAAGACGGCTGAGCTGCAACAACGGAAGATTCAACTGGCATATGAGCAGCGGGCCGTCGCGGACGTGGAGGCGGAATCCGAGGTCTTGAGGAAGAGGCATCGAGAAGCGGAGGCCGAGAGCCAGCGACTTCGTCGGGCGCTCCAGGATGCGCTGCAGAAAAGGGAGAGCTAGAAGAAGAAATTGAGAATCTAAGGCAGTCCTGGTTAAGGGATGGAGTAGATAATTCTAGGTCGGAGGGAGCAGGGCCTCCTTAGAGCTCTTTTCATCTTTCTGTCTTTTCATGTATTTACTTCTCTTTTTGTCATTTTGCCTTTCTTTCCTTGGCCTTCCGGGCTTTGTAGCGTGTATATCGAAATGGAATGAAAAGGGCATTTTGTGTTACCTCGTCCGCGCGTTGCACTAAATTGCCGTTCATCGAACTTTTCTTGTCGTTTGACTTGTCTGATGTAGACGTCTTTGGGGGGGCCCCGGTCGTCGATGCGTTAGCTCGCCTTTCTCGTCGTACATGATCGCAAGCCCGAGCTTGGCCGTCCGGGCTCCGCATTATTTCGGGATGTCGTTGTCTTCCTAACCGGTGTCGGAAGTCTTTTTAGAGGCCGGGGGTGTTCGGTAGGAACTCCCGTTTCAGTCGGGACGAAGCCCTTTAGGTCTTTTGGTGCGGTTCATCCTTCATCTGTTCCCGTCGTAGTTCGTCATCCTTCCTTTTTAATTTTTCTCCTCTTCTCAGAGTGAGGGCCCTCCTCCCGCTTTTCGCGGGGTTGCATAGAAGCGAGGAGGTGCCACTGAGGGGCTTTTTCCTTTCGTCCGATCTTGTTGGGCGGTCGGATTTCGCCGCCATCAGTCCTTGCTGCAGAAGTCACGGGTGGAGCCCGACTCCCGTAGGAGTCCAGGTGGGGTCTTCCTTGGCGTCGTGGATGGAGCCCGGCTCCCGTAGGAGTCCGGGTGGAGTCTTCCTTGGCATCGTGGATGGAGCCCGACTCCCGTAGGAGTCCGGGTGGAGTCTTCCTTGGGTCGTGGATGGAGCCCGACTCCCGTAGGAGTCCGGGTGGAGTCTTCCTTGGCATCGTGGATGGAGTCCGGCTCCCGTAGGAGTCCGGGTGGAGTCTTCCTTGGGTCGTGGATGGAGCCCCTCCCTAGGAGTCCGGGTGGAGTCTTCCTTGGCGTGTGGATGGAGCCCGGCTCCCGTAGGAGTCCGGGTGGAGTCTTCCTTGGCATTGTGGATGGAGCCTGGCTCTCGTAGGAGTCCGGGTGGAGTCTTCCTTGGCGTCGTGGATGGAGCCCGGCTCCCGTAGGAGTCCGGGCCTTCCACTTTGCTCGAGCCAGGGCGAGGTTCTCCTCCCGTTCTCGGCTTGGCTGTGGGGGCACGTTAGGGCGCTGTAAGGCCTCTCCCCCCATCCAGTCTAAAAGAACAGGGCCTTTGACTTTGCTCATGTCAGGACGAGGTTCTCCTCCTGTTCCTGACATGGCTGTGGGGGCACATTAGGGCGTTGTAAGGCCTCTCCCCCCATCCAGTCTAAAAGAACCGGGCCTTTGACTTTGCTCATGTCAGGATGAGGTTCTCCTCCTGTTCCTGACATGGCTGTGGGGGCACATTAGGGCGTTGTAAGGCCTCTCCCCCCATCCGGTCTAAAAGAACCGAGCCTTTGACTTTGCTCATGTCAGGATGAGGTTCTCCACCTGTTCCTGACATGGCTGTGGGGGCACATTAGGGCGCTGTAAGGCCTCTCCCCCCATCCGGTCTAAAAGAACCGGGCCTTTGACTTTGCTCATGTCAGGATGAGGTTCTCCTCCTGTTCCTGACATGGCTGTGGGGGCACATTAGGGCGCTGTAAGGCCTCTCCCCCCATCCGATTTTGAAATAGTCGGACTTTCATTTTAGGTATGTTAGGACGGGGTTCTCCCCCGTTCCCAACATAACTTTGCTTCAAGCATTTGGAGGGGTCATAACCAGTCGTAACAAATCCATGCCAGATGGGAAGAGTACGTCAAGTAGAAAGAAATTTAGATTCAAGGTGAAATTATAAGTGATACATTTACAGATTTTCCGAGTTTCACGGTCGCGTGTGGTCCGCTCCTCCTTGAGGCCCTCCGATGATGGAGTCGATGGTCCCGATGGGAGGCCGATCCCCGGGTTGCTCCTCCCTTCTTGGTGGTTCAGGCTACGGAAGGGCCCTTGGCCGATCTCCTCTACCCTCAGGCCTACATCGGATGAACCTGTCGAGTCGACCTCGCCGAATGAGCTCCTCGATCTCGTCCTGGAGCTGGATGCATTCCTTTGTGTCATGGCCGTGGTCGCAGTGGTAGAGGCAGAACTTGTTGGGGTTGCGCTTCTCGGGGTGTGTGCACATCCTCTCCGGCCTAGGGAGCTGCTCCCTGACTTCCATCAATAACTGGGCCTTCGAGGTGTTGAGGGGGGCGTAGTTGCGGAATCTCCCTAGTGGAGAACCCCACCGAACCCCACGATCCGGGCTTCTCTGCCTGCACGCCCGGGGTGGAGTATGGGCGCGCTTATGCCCGGGAGGGGATCGAGAACACAGTCGGGCTTCCTTTGGCCTTTTTTCAATTGCGGGCTTACTCGAGTCTCCCGCTTGCCGCTCCCTCGCCATCTCTTCATCCTTCATTTTGAAGGCTTCTTCCGCTCGGGAGTATCCTTCAGCCCAGGCCAGCAAATCAGCAAAATCCCTGGGATACTTCTTCTCCAGGGAGAACAAAAGATCATTCTTCTGAAGGCCACCTTTCAGGGCGGCCATTGCGACTGATTGGTCCAAGTTCCGGACCTCCAGCGCCGTGATGTTGAAGCGGTTGATGTAGGCCCGAATGGACTCTCCTTTCCTCTGCTTGATGTTGATGAGGGACTCCGAATCCTTCCGGGGGCGCCGGCTGCTGACAAAATGGGCCACAAATTGGTGGCTCATTTGATCGAAGGAAAAGATGGTATCCGGTTTCAAAGCCGAGTACCAGTTTCTTGCCGCTCCCTTCAATGTGGACAGGAAGGCCCGGCATAGAATGGCATCAGGAGCACCGTGAACAGCATCATCATCTGGAAGGCCTCCAGATGATCAATCAGGTCTGAAGTCCCGTCGTAGCTTTCGAACTGGGGAAGCTTGAAGTTTGGCGGGATCGGTTCCTGCATGATCATTTGGGAGAAGGGAGGGTTAGTACAAATATCCTCACCATAAGCGGGAGGTGCATGGCGGAGTTCTTCGATCCGCCGGTTCATCTCCTAGAGCCTCCGGTCTAGGAAATCCACTCGACTTTGAGTCTCGAGGGTCCTCTGGCAGAATGGGGGCAGGGATCTTCCAGGGGTGGAGTCGTGGTCTGATTGAGGGCTCTCTACCCTCGGGTTCATTTTCCCAGGAAGGATGGGGGGCTGGCCCAGGTGGCCCGCCCCGCCACCGGATTCTGGTGTTCCGGGGATGCCCTTTTCGAGGGTATCGATGCCTGCGGCTGCAGCTGCTACATAGCTTCGGTGAGGCCTCTGACCTGCTGCGCCAGCAGGTCAAACTGCTCCGTGTCGATCGCCACCGCCGGAGGAGGAGGAGGAGGTTGAGAAACAGGAGGGGAGGCCGGAGCCTGGGATCTGGCCGCGGAGGCCGTGGACCATCGCGTGGATGCCTTGCGAGGAGGCATCAAGTATGGATCCCGTGGGGGAAACAAGGAGTGGGTGTCAGAGGAGACGATCGGGGGTGGCTCCGTTGAACGCTCCTTCAAGAACAAGGGTATTGCAAAGACACAGCCCTTCCTCTAGCGCCAATCTTGTTGGTGCAAAAACCCGCTTGCGTCGGAGAAGCTGGAGTCACGGAAGTCGCGGTCACCGTCGGGACCTACAAAGGAAGTCTAAACTGGAGGTGGGGTTGCTCCGGCAAGACCCTCCGACGCTCAAGTCAGTTCTCTGCCTCAACAAGAATGGAGTGCTCGAACGGAGAATTTAGCAGAGTTTTTAGATGAAAGATGAAAGCTTATCGAATAACGTATCTGGAGCCCCCTTTTATAAGCGGAGGGGGCAGTAGCCTGATGGCGACATCTGTAACCGTCTGGCAGTGGGCTGCCTAGGGTCAGGCGGAGTTTGCTGCGAAGAGTAGTGGAGTGGACCCGTGGCTATCACCGGGGTGTGCCACGTGGAGTCTGCCGCGGGGAGTAGAGCGGCGTCTGTTGTCGTGACTCGCCAGCGGATGGGAGAATCGCACGGTATCCGTCGCAGGAAGTGGAGCAGGATCGTGGTCGTTATTGTGGCCTGCCAGGGAGTAGTGGAGCTGTGCGAGATCCGTCGTAGGAAGTGGAGCAGTGCTGTGACCGTTACTGCGGCCTGTCAGGGAGTGATGGAGCTGCGTGGAATCCGCCGCAGGAAGTGGAGCAGGATCGTGGCCGTTATTGTGGCATGCCTGGGAGTGCAGATCCGTCGGCTGAAGTTCGGCAGCGGTCGGAGCTGATGACGGAGTCTGGCTCCCGTAGGAGTCCGGGTGGAGTCCTCCTTGCGGTTGGAGTCGTGGGCGGAGCCCGGCTCCCATGGGAGCCCGGGCGGAGTCCCCTGCAACTAAAGTCAGGTGCGAAGTTCGGCTCTCGTAGGAGTCCGGACGGATCTTACCGGCAGTCGAAGTTGGCGACGGAGCCTGGCTCCCGTAGGAGTTCGGGCGGAGTCTACTTGCAGTTGAAGTTGTCGGTGGAGTCCGACTCCCGTAGGAGTCCGGACGAAGTCTGTCTGCAGCCATTGGAGTCGAGGACAAAGCCCGGCTCCCGTAGGAGTTCGGGCGGAGTCTTCCTGCAATTAAAGTTAAAGGCGAAGTCCGGCTCCCGTAGGAGTCCGGACAAGGCTTACCGGCAGTTGATGTTGAGGACGGAGCCCGGCTCCCGTAGGAGTTCGGGCGGAGTCTACTTGCGGTTGAAGTTATCGACGGAGTCCGGCTCCCGTAGGAGTCCGGACGAAGTCTGTCTGCAGCCGTTGGAGTCGAGGACGAAGCCCGGCTCCCATAGGAGTCCGGGCGGAGTCTTCCTGCAATTAAAGTTAAAGGTGAAGTCCGGCTCCCGTAGGAGTCCGGACAAGGCTTACCGACAGTTGATGTTGAGGACGGAGCCCGGCTCCCGTAGGAGTTCGGGCGGAGTCTACTTGCGGTTGAAGTTGTCGGCGGAGTCCGGCTCCCGTAGGAGTCCGGATGAAGTCTGTCTGCAGCCGTTGGAGTCGAGGACGAAGCCCGGCTCCCGTAGGAGTCCGGGCGAAGTCTTCCTGCAATTAAAGTTAAAGGTGAAGTCCGGCTCCCGTAGGAGTCCGAACAAGGCTTACCGACAGTTGATGTTGAGGACGGAGCCCGACTCCCGTAGGAGTTCGGGCGGAGTCTACTTGCGGTTGAAGTTGTCGGCGGAGTCCGGCTTTCGTAGGAGTCCGGACGAAATCTGTCTGCAGCTGTTGGAGTCGAGGATGAAGCCCGGCTCTCGTAGGAGTCCGGGCAGAGTCTTCCTGCAATTAAAGTTAAAGGAGAATTCTGGCTCCCGTAGGAGTCCGGGCGAAGTCCCCCTTGGGGTTGATTCTGCTGAGGACTTCGACTGTGGGTATTTTATACCCAACAAATATCATCAACATATATTTGTATAACTAATAAATCATCTTGATTTCTTTTAATGAAAAGGGTTGTGTCTACATTGCCTCTTGAAAAACCATTATTAAGTAAAAATTTGCTTAGCCTTTCATACCAAGCCCTCGGTGCTTGTTTCAAACCATATAGAGCTTTATTTAATTTAAAAATATCATTAAAAAAAATATGATTTTTAAAACCTGGGGGTTGTTCTACATAGACTTCTTCAGCAATATATCCATTCAAAAAGGCTCTTTTGACATCCATTTGAAATAATTTAAATTTCATAAAGCAAGCATATGCAAGTAGAAGTCTAATTGCCTCTAATCTAGCAACAGGTGCAAAGGTCTCATCAAAATCAATTCCTTCTTCTTGATTATAACCTTTAGCAACCAATCTTGCTTTATTTCTTATTACATTTCCATGTTCATCTAATTTATTCCTAAAAACCCATTTTGTGCCAATTATTGAATAATTTTTAGGTCTTGATACTAAAGTCCATACATTATTTCTTTCAAATTGATTAAGTTCCTCTTGCATTGCATTAATCTAATTATAATCTTTTTTAGCTTCTTCAATGGTTTTAGGTTCAAGATGAGAGACAAAAGTACAATGATTGAATGCATCTTTAAGTGAAGAACGAGTTCTTACCCCATGCATAGGATCATCAATAATTAGCTCCTTAGGGTGATTGTGAACATACCTCCATTCTTTGGGTAGGTCATTTGTACCTTGAGGTTGTTCTTGTTGTTCTTCACCTCCCTTATCATGTTTGTCTTCATGTTTCTCATCATCTTAAATTGTTGAATCTTTCAGAGTGATCTCCTTTATTCCTTCTATAAGAGGATCTGCATCATCAACACCTTCATTCTTCCTTGAAGGAAGATCGTTAGTTTCATCAAAGACAACATGTATTGACTCCCTACTACTAAGGTTCTTTTGTTAAAAACTCTAAAAGCTTTACTAGAGGAGTAACCAAGAAAGATTGCTTCATCGGATTTTGCATCAAATTTTCCAAGTCTTTCTTTACCATTGTTTAATACAAAACATCAGCAACCAAAAATATGAAAATATGCAATATTAGGTTTTCTTCCTTTCCAAAGCTCATAGTGGGTTTTCTTTAAAATTTGTCTAATTAAAGCATGATTTAAAATGTAACATGCTGTGTTAATAGCTTCCGCCCAAAAGTATTTTGGAAGGTTGCTTTCACATAGCATGGTACGGGCCATTTTTTCTAGGATTCTATTTTTTCTTTCTACTACTCCATTTTGTTGGGGTGTCCTAGGTGTAGAAAAATTATGGCCTATTCCTTTTTCATCATAAAATTTTTCAAAGTCTTGATTTTCAAATTCGGTTTCATGATCACTTTGAATGTTTAGAATTGAAAATTCTTTCTCATTTGTGACTTTTCGATAAAATTTAGAGAAAACTTGAAAAGTTTCATCTTTGTGTGCCAAGAAGAAATCCCATGTAAAACAAGAGAAATCATCAATAATTACAAAACCATATCATTTTCCTCCTAGACTAGTAGTTCTAGTAGGTCCAAATAAATCCATGTGTAATAGCTCTAAAGGTCTAGAGGTTGAAACAATATTTTTAGATTTAAATGAAACTCTTGTTTGTTTACCTAGTTGGCATGCATCACAGATTCTATCCTTTTCAAAATTCAATTTTGGCAAACCAAGAACCAATTCCTTCTTAATGAGTTTTGAAAGTGAATGCATGCTAATATGTGCAAGCCTACGATGCCAAAGCCAACTAGTCTCATTAATCTTGGCATTCAAGGATACTAGGCATTGCATGTTTATCTTGGATAGATCATTCAAATCTATCATATAAATATTACCATGTCTATGTCTAACAAATTTAATACCTTCATTAATAGGACTAGTTACAATGCAAACAGAAGATTCAAAAATAACTTTATATCCTTTATCATAAAATTGACTAATGCTTAGTAAATTATGCTTTAAACCATCTACTAATAAAATATTTTCAATGTACTTGGAGGGAGTGATACCAATGTTACCTATGCCAATGATCTTTCCTTTACCATTGTCTCCAAAGGTGACCATCCCTCCATTCTTAGCATCAAGTGTGATGAATTGGGATTCATCACCAGTCATGTGTCTCGAGCATCCGCTATCAAGATACCATTTCCTATTTGCTCCTTGGGATGCTAGACACACCTGCAGGCAAAAGTCAAGTTTTTGTTTTAGGTACCTAAGCTTTCTTGGGTCCTTTTTGGTTAGTCATAATGGTTTCTTTTGGACCCATATTTTCTTTACATTTGAGTTTACAGATTTGTTAGAGAAGCAAATGTATGACTTGTGTCCTACTCTATCACATTTGAAGCAAGTAATATTAGAAAACTTATTACTTGAAGAGTTTACATAGATATTTTTCAGATACTTTTGTTTCTTCAAGGGGTTATAGCCAAGTCCAGCCTTATCATACACGGCCTTTTGATTTTCAAGAATCATATTAAGTTTATTAGAACTCAAGGTGAACTTTTCAAATATTGGTTTTAGCTTGGCAATTTCATTTTTAAAGTTTGATTTTCTTGAAATAGGGTAGATTTTTCAATTGAAATGCTTTCATTTTATTTCAGTAAAGATTGATTTTTTGATTTTAGATCTTTATTCTTTATCCCTAATTTTTTTAGTTCATCAATTAAATCATAAAAAATTTCATGAAGTTCTTCAAATGTAAAGTCACTAGGAGTTTCAGAATTTACCTCATTTTCATGTGCCATAAGGCACAAGTTGGCTTGTTCAGTTGAGTCTTCCTCTTCGGAGCTTGAGTCATCACTCCCACTCCAAGTGGCCATCATGGCCTTCTTCTTGTACTTCTTGGGACCCTTCTTCAGTTGTGGGCATTCGGACTTGAAGTATCCCGATTTCTTGCATTCATAGCAGATAAGGGGTTGGTCTTTATCCTTTTCTTTGCTCTGTTCCCCTTTTGTGAGTGGCCTCTTCTTCATTTCTTGTTTCTTTTCTCTCAAAAACTTTTTGAACCTTCTGGTAATGAGTGCCATCTCATCATCCTGCTCTTCATTATCGGTGTCATCAGTTTCTTCATCTGGTTGAGCTATGGATTTGAGGGTGATTGTTCTCTTCTTTTTGACTTCTTCCTCTTGTTGTTTCATGCTCAGCTCATGTGTCATCAATGATCCAAGAAGCTCTTCCAAAGATAGGATGTTTAGATCTTTGGCTTCTTGGATAGCAGTCACTTTGGCTTCCTAAGTTCTTGGTAAGGACCTGAGAATCTTTCTTACAAGCTCACTGTTAGAATAGGACTTATCGAGACTGTTTAAATCATTTATAATATTAGTAAAGCGAGTAAATATTTCAGTTATAGACTCATCATGCTCCATTTTAAACAATTCATATTTATGCATGAGCATGTTAATTTTGGACTCCTTTACTTGATTAGTTCCTTCATGGGTTACTTCTAATCTATCCCATATTTCTTTAGTAGACAAGCAAGTTGAAATGCGATTAAATTTATTAGCATCAAGAGCACAATATAAAATATTCATAGCTTTAGCATTTAGTTGGGCCATTTTCTTATCAACCTCATCCCACTCTTTTTTGGATTTGGCTGATTTCACACCATCAATAATTTTAGTGGGTGTGTGAGGGCTGTTTACTATGATACTCCACATATCATAGTCGAGTGCTTGAATAAAAATTTTCATCCGAGCTTTCCAATAGGTATAATTAGACCCATTGAAAAGTGGAGGTCGGTTAGTGGACTGCCCCTCGGCTAGAGAAGTGCCAACTTGAGTTGCCATAGATCTTTAGCTCTTTGATTGGTTAGATCAAAGTAGGGCTAGAACACTGGGCCTGATACCACTTGTTGCCCAGCTATGCAACCCAAGAGGGGGGGTGAATTGGGTTTCTAAAAATTTTAACCTTAACTTATATCTTATGAAAATTGTTTAACAATAGCTAAATAACTAAGCAGAGTATGGTTGATTCAAGGCTAATGGTTAAATGCAAGAATGCAAGAGAATAAAGAAGAGCAATTAGGCACAACATAAACAAACATGATTTATAGTGGTTCGGTGCCAACCTTGCACCTACATCCACTCTCCAAGCTCCTACTTGGGAATTCCAATCCACTAACTTGTATTCAATTTGAATACACTCGTCGGAACCTCCGACTCTAGCTATCCCAAGCTAGTCCACTTATTTTTCGGGTACAAGCCAACCTAATACACTCCGATTCAAGGTTCGGATCAACCTTCCCTTATTTTGAAACCCTTCCAAAACAAAAATAATAACTCAAACAGAGTATAATAATCAACAGCACAAAAAATACAAAAGAAGCTCCTTTAATGAGCGAATGAGGCTTTAAATACACTTTACTCAAAGAGAAGAGAGCTCTTTTCGATTTCTCAAGGTGGTTGGAGACTTGAATGAGCACTTGAGGAGTTGGTAAGCTTGAATTAAAAGCTTCTTGAATGCTTTGAGTGAGCTCTTGCTTAGGGCTGAAAAGTATGCTTGAAATTTTCTTTTCAAAAATCTCTCTCTACTTTGATTCCCATCTTTTTGTCCTTTTTATAGCTTTAAGGAATGGTGGAGAACAATCTGGACTGAAATAGAGCTGTTAGTCCACATTAAATGAGCATTAAATATACTTAAAATGGGTTAAAAACTAGCCATTACAGAACTTTCCCATCACAGGGTCGACTCATGGGTCGACTCATGCTCATGGGTCGACTCATGGGGTCGACCTCTGTGGAAAATAGCAGAAAACAAAGGTTCTATAATTTTGACCTCAAAATAGCAGAGGTCGACTCATGGGTCAACTCATGCCTGGGGGTCGACCCATGGGGTCGACTCATAAACTGTGCCAAAACAGTGCCAGCCAAAAAATCTGTATGCCAATCAACTCATTGTGCCATGAGTCGACTCATGGGGTCGACTCAAATCTTTCAATCATGAATATCTTTCAAAATACATGTCCAAAAATTATAAAATTTTTATCAATGGATCACAAATCTTTTGTTCTAACACTTGATGCTTTCAAATCAGGGTTTGATAAAATTATAATTTTGCCTCTGAAATTGCAATAAGTCTTTTTCAGGCAAAAATTATTAGTACCCCTTCAAATACTTTGTAATCATCAAAATCAATCTAAGGAGCAACAGAAGTTCATGATGAACTGACCATATGCATCAGACAAGGACTGAAGGATCACATCAATCTGAAAATCCTTGTCTAAGATGATATCGAGCTTCTCAAGCTCCTCAAGGTCCTTGATCATTGTCAAATAATGATCTTGGACAGACTGCCCATCATGCATTTTAGCCTTAAAAAGTCTTTGGCAGACTTGATACTTAGCTATGCAACTTTGTTCACCAAACAACTCTTGTAGGTGAGCCAACATTTGGCGAGTAGTCATAATATTTTCATGCTGGTGCTGCAAGTAATCAGACATTGTACCCAACATGTAGTACCTGGCTTTGTTATCTTCATCTATCCACTTTTCCAGAAACGCTCTCTGTTCAGCAGTCGGATGTGCTAGCATGGCAGGTGGGTCCTGGTCCAAGACATGAGTCAGTTTCTCGAAACCCAAAATAATTCTATAATTTCTCAACCAGTCCTTGAAATTAGGTCCAGTCAATCTATGGGTGTCTAGTATTTTGGTCAGGAGGTTGGACGCAGACATGTTTCCTATAAAGAGTCAAAAGTTTCTAGTTAGATTTTATAATCAGACTTAACCAATTTGTTTAGGAGTTTCATTTTTAAACAAATTAGGCTCCTACTATTTTCTCAGATCCCTACACTTTCTAGGTAGAGATGTTAAAATCTCCGTGATTAGTGATTTCTTGTGGGTGGTGCGGTCTCACCGACTGGCTCATTACCTCACCTAACAGTTATTGGTGATGGGTCAACTGATGAGTGGACAACTCTTGTCCAATGATTCTCTAATCATGGTGCATCCAAAACTTGATCTCTAATTCATGAAGCTCACCGTGTTGGAATATTGCTCCAATCCTTAGTTAAGTTAGACCCACCATTTGCACGAACTAGATTCCTGATTGAGTCCCTCACCGTATCCAAAATATTGAGCACAACCCATCTTCTAATCCGTAGCATCCAATGCCTAATGGACATGGTTGCGTCTTCTCGATGCAGCTGAACCACTATAACCAACTGAGAACAATCAACCTCAGGAAGGGCCCACACATCCACAATGGTGGAAGACCTTAGACTTAATATTTTCTTAGAAAGATTTAATTTAGGTCTCATTTAACTTGACTTGACATAGTCATAACAATTATGACTAACCTAGTGGCATGGGTTAGCTCAAATTGTTAGTCACCTCAAATCAGAACTGGGTCGACACATATGGCCAGGTAAGTGAGACCGGTGGAAGGGATATGCCATTAACTCGACAAAAACGTATTTGAGTCGAGTAGCTCTCAATTAAAAACTATTCGATCGTATCTGTCCAACTTACCTTAGATACCAAATTGTCGAACCAGAATCAATTGGGTTAGCCTACAATCCAGGCTCTAACCACTGAGCCAAATTAGGTCTTAACTTGATCAAGTCACATATGAATGTGATTCGATCTTGACCTAAACTTAATCCTATTAGGCTGGTCAATTATTAGCTTTCATGATCCCACCTAACCAACTTTTGATTCGGTTTGATCAACTGCTAGACCTAATTGAGCTACCCAAGCCCGAACCCAATTTTATGAAAATGACTTAGATCTGAAATTCTCAATTTTACACCTAATTTAATTTCATAAGCTTAATTTATTAATTAAGTATTGGGTTCATAAACAAAATATATAAAATAAATCTTAGGATTTCAGGATCTAGGGTTTTGTAGAAAAGTAAGTTTGATTTCTGATTAAGGATGAATGCGCAGCACCCCTACACGCCATAAGAACACCCCATTGAATGGGGGGAGAGGATTTTAAATCTTAATTTGTTATTATGACTAGATGGTCAAGAGAAATACCTTAATCAGAAATATTGATTTAACTACAAAACTAGTTAGATTTAAGTTACATATCACATATATAATTTCAGATCTAACTTATACATGCTTTGCATACATCTCATGTATTAAAATCTGATCTAATTAGCATGCTTTCAAATTTGATACATCACATGTAACATCTGAAAAATAAGATTTAAATTAAACTATTCAATATAAAATCTATTCTAGACAGTTACTAGAACAATTCTATAACTAGTCTAGGCATGCAGCAAATCAATCTTATGAATTAATTAAATTTTATTTTTTATTTTTTGATCTGACTATAATATTTATAATATTAAAAAATCAAAGAATAAATTATATCTAATTTATATTTTAATCATATTAAAATATAAAACTTCAAGACTATTCATAGTTTAAACTATTCCTAGTCTAGTCATGCATCTTATACATATTAGATCTACTTAGATTTAATTTTAAATTTTTTGATTTTAGATCTAATTATATCTGATGTGATATCTAAAATTTATTAATATTATATAAATAAAAATAAAAATTAGATTTAAATTAGATCTAAAATAGAGCCATTAACCTGGCTCTGATACCAGTTGAAGAAAAAATCGCCTTTTTTCTTGTAGGATCTTCCAGATCTAATGAGATCTGGGGTGAAATATTTTTAAAAATATTATCCTACTTTATTTTAAATCTAAGTCTGTTAGATCTAATTCTTATTATCTGATATTTAATCTAAAATTAAATCTAAAACTTGAGGATTAGAGTAATACCTCTAGGGTAACTAGATTACCCTGTAGATGATCATAGCAATGCCTGAGGTTCTAAAATAGCCACGCAGTCGCCTGGCCTCTATCGGTATCCACTCAAGCAAGATCTGGATCATCTTCTCCTCATGAATTTTTTCTCAAAAAATCAGATCTAGATCTGATCTGCAAGATCTTCAAAAGATCTTCTGAAGCTGGAGTAGCAGCTTCTCGACAAATCCCTGCAGCCTTCTGATCAGGGAGCCACCATGCCTTGGACAAGCACCAGATGGATGCCCAACCTCTTGGACATGAAGAGGGGAGGGAGAGGAGCAGAGTGGGCATGGATAAGTGGAGGGGTTTCATATTTTTGCTGGGTATTGAGCAGATTCCTTTTAACCCTAGGCACAGACAGGGTTTAAATAGACCCTGCTGCGCCATGCAGTGCCACATCATTCGATCAATCAAAAAATTTTAATTAATTCTGAAAAAATTTTAATTGATGGAGTGATGTTATCTGATCATATCAGATAAGAACCCCACCAAACTCTCTTACTATTGGCAACAACACTGGATAAACGCAGTGAGATTGGCGCCCCACAATTTGAGTCGATCAAGGCATAGAGTCCTCATCTCATGGGACTCTATCCTTATCCACTTGGGATGCATGCCATATCTGATTATGGTGCCCACTTTGAGGGTAAAATTAGCAGGTGGACACTCTACAAAAACTCTCCAATGACCTCTTGCCAAGTGGCCTTCAGTCCAAGGTCCATGGGTCAACGTTTGACCGATGTCCTAAAACGAAAATGGCAGGTGACAGGAATTAGCAGGTGTTGTCTTAAATTTATCTCATGAATTAAGATAAGACTTTTTTTAGCTAGACTGGCTCCAGTCAGACTAAGAGAAACCTTCTCAAGGTTCTCTGGGTGAGTCAAATTACATTTGGCTCAGTCGAGATAGAAAAGAATACACGAGGAGAAAGTTAGGCTCAATCATGTGCTAGCATGATTTCTTTGAATCTAATTGGATCTAATCCAAATCAATCGAACTGGGCTAGCTCAATTGATGACATCCAGACCTTAACTCTTATTCGTGTGATCCAGTTAGGTTCATTTTCGTATGGTAATGAGACATGTCGTGATCTTATCATCGACATCATCGAAACTCCTTTCAATGGACCAGAACTCTTTTGATTCAAATAATTTAGAATGATCGATCATCAATATCATTCTAATTGCTCCCAAAATCTACCAGTGATACCTAGCAGTATATGGTGGCAATCCATCAAAAATGAAGACAAACCTCTCGGTGCAGCTACCTGTATGATTGAGTTCTTCTATCATGAGTCCCGAATGAATTAGGGTTAAGGTGAACTCATCAAATCCAACATCAATCATATGAATCAATTGATTGATCCGAGTCCGATGTGAAACCCCAATGGAAAACTCTTTTCCATTATTTCACTCTGCCATGGCCATGGGCTTAAGAACTCGATCTTTCAATCATCATAGGACTACTCCTCTCATCTACCGAGGTTGATAGTTCCCATCTTGGTGCAATCTGGTTCCTACAATGAATATGCTATAGCCAACATACACCTCAGGATTTTGAATGGCTAGAATATCGAGTTATGGTGTAGTCAAACTATAACACACTAAAGGTGAACTATCGATGCACCTTAAGTAAAAGAACTAGATACACAGCTGCAGCATCGAGCTAGTCATCGACGAGAAGGTAAACTTTCTTATGACTGCTCGAGGTGGTCACGCTCATTACTCTCATTCTCAATGAATACCTGTACTCTCGTTCTGGTGTCTCCACACCGTAGACTCAAGACACATCTACCCTAAAAAAGTGATCGTACACCAACCTTCCAGATCTATCACCATCCTCGTGATGATCCTATGGTCAGGAGCTGTTTATGAGTTAGTTATGTAAATTCATGCTTTAAATTTTTATTGGTGCAAAAATCCGCTTGCGCCGGAGAAGCTGGAGTCGGAGAAGTCGCGGTCGCTGCCGAGACCTGCAAAGGAAGTCTAAACTGGAGGTGGGGTTGCTCCAGCAAGACCCTCCGACGCTCAAGTCAGTTCTCTGCCTCAACAAGAATGGAGTGCTCGAACGGAGAATTTAGCAGAGTTTTGAAATAAAAAATGAGAGCTTAGAGAATAACGTATCTGGGTCCCCCTTTTTATAGGCGGAGGAGGTAACGGATTGATGGCGACATTTGTAACCGTCTGGTAGTGGGCCTCCCATAGTCAGGAGGAATTTATTGCGAAGGGTAGTGGAGCGGAATCATGGCTATCGCCGTAGCTCGCCACGTGGAATCAGTTGCGAGGAGTGGAGCAGCGTCCGTTGTCGTGACTTGCCAGCGGATGGGAGAATCGCCCGGTATCCATCGCAGGAAGTGGAGCAGGATCGTGGCCGTTATTGTGGCCTGCCATGGAGTAGTGGAGCTGCACGGAATCCATTGTAGGAAGTGGAGCAGGGCTGCGACCGTTACTGCGGCCTGTCAGGGGTGATGGAGCTGCGCGAAATCCGCCGCAGGAAGTGGAGCAGGATCATGGTTGTTATTGTGACCTGCCAGGAGGCGCAGATCCATCGGCTGAAGTTCGGCTACGGTCGGAGTCCGGCCTCTGTAGGGGTCCGGGCGGAGTCCTCCTTGCGGTTGGGGTCGTGGATGGAGCCCGACTTCCGTGGGAGTCCGGGTGGAGCCCTCTCGGAGCTGAAGTTGCAGGCGAAACTCGGCTCCCGTAGGAGTCCGGGCGGAATCCCCTGAAATCAAAATCAGATGCGGAGTCCGGCTCTCGTAGGAGTCCGGACGAAGTCTGCTCGTAGCCGTTGGAGTCGAGGACGAAGCCCGGCTCTCGTAGGAGTCCGGGCGGAGTCTTCCTGCAATTAAAGTTAAAGGTGAAGTCCGGCTCCCGTAGGAGTCCGGACAGGGCTTACCAGCAGTTGACGTTGAGGACAGAGCCCGGCTCCCATAGGAGTCCGGGCGGAGTCTACTTGAGGTCGAAGTTGTCAGCGGAGTCTGACTCCCGTAGGTGTCCGGACGAAGTCTATCTGCAGCCGTTGGAGTCGAGGGCGAAGCACGGCTCCCGTAGGAGTCCGGGCGGAGTCTTCCTGCAATTAAAGTTAAAGGCGAAGTCCGGCTCCCATAGGAGTCCGGACGGGGCTTACCAGCAGTTGACGTTGAGGATGGAGCCCGGCTCCCATAGGAGTCCGGGCGGAGTTTACTTGAGGTCGAAGTTATCGGCGGAGTCCGGCTCCCGTAGGAGTCCGGACGATGTCTGTCTGCAGCCGTTGGAGTCGAGGATGAAGCCCGGCTCCCGTAGGAGTCCGGGCGGAGTCTTCCTGCAATTAAAGTTAAAGGTGAAGTCTGGCTCCCATAGGAGTCCGGACGGGGCTTACCAGCGGTTGACGTTGAGGATGGAGCCCGACTCCCGTAGGAGTTCGGGCGGAGTCTACTTGCGGTCAAAGTTGTCGGCGGAGTTCGGCTCCCGTAGGAGTCCGGACGAAGTCTGTCTGCAGCCGTTGGAGTCGAGGACGAAGCCCGGCTCCCGTAGGAGTCCGGGCGGAGTCTTCCTGCAATTAAAGTTAAAGGCGAAGTCCGGCTCCCGTAGGAGTCCGGACGGGGCTTACCAGTAGTTGACGTTGAGGACGGAGCCTGGCTCCCGTAGGAGTCTGGGCGGAGTCTACTTGAGGTCGAAGTTGTCGGTGGAGTCCGGCTCCCGTAGGAGTCCGGACGAAGTCTGTCTGCAGCCGTTGGAGTTGAGGATGAAGCCCGGCTCCCGTAGGAGTCCGGGCGGAGTCTTCCTGCAATTAAAGTTAAAGGCGAAGTCCGACTCCCGTAGGAGTCCGGACGGGGCTTACCAGCAGTTGATGTTGAGGACGGAGCCCGGCTCCCATAGGAGTCCGGGCGGAGTCTACTTGAGGTCGAAGTTGTCGGCGGAGTCCGACTCCTGTAGGAGTCCGGACGAAGTCTGTCTGCAGCCGTTGGAGTCGAGGACGAAGCCCGACTCCCGTAGGAGTCCGGGAGGAGTCTTCCTGCAATTAAAGTTAAAGGCGAAGTCCGGCTCCCGTAGGATTCCGGATGGGGCTTACCAGCAGTTGACGTTGAGGACGGAGCCCGGCTCCCGTAGGAGTCCGGGCGGAGTCTACTTGAGGTCGAAGTTGTCGGCGGAGTCCGGCTCCCGTAGGAGTCTGGACGAAGTCTGTCTGCAGCCGTTGGAGTCGAGGATGAAGCCCGGCTCCCGTAGGAGTCCGGGCGGAGTCTTCCTGTAATTAAAGTTAAAGGCGAGGTCCGGCTCCCGTAGGAGTCCGGACGGGGCTTACCAGCAGTTGACGTTGAGGACGGAGCCCGGCTCCCATAGGAGTCCAGGCGTAGTCTACTTGAGGTCGAAGTTGTCAGCGGAGTCCGGCTCCCGTAGGAGTCCGGACGAAGTTTGTCGGTGTTTGACGTTGGCGAGGAAGCTCGGCTCTCGTAGGAGTCCGAGCGGTCCTCCCGGAGCCGATTCTGCTGAGGACTTCGGCTGTGGGTATTTTATACCCAACACCAGTCCCCCTACTTCCGAGTTCGAATTTCGAATGAAGGAAGTACAGAGAGATGGGCACAGTCGAAACCGTGCCCTCGAATCCTGCACACCGCCGCTTCCAGATATTTTGGCATTAAATGTGTGCATATCGGAGCTTTTTTTCCGGTTAAGGTGACCTGAAGAGTCTTTTCGGAACTCCCGCCGAAACGCGATCCCAAGCGCCGCGCTTCGGAAATCTGCGAACGGTCAATCCTCGATAGTGGTGAGGGGGACATGCCGGACATGTGGCATGTATCAGTTGGTCGAGGTACATCCGCTGCCATAACTGTGCTAAGATCTGCTGGCTATTTAAACCCCCTACTCTCCCTTCAGGGTTTCATTCTGCCGAGAAGACGGCACCCTTTTTTCATCTGAGAGCCTAGCTACTCAGCTACTTCCCCCGCACCGGTCCTTGCCATCTTCAGCCCCCCAATTCTTCTCTAAGGGTTCCCACGCCATGTCCTCTACCCCGGAGGCCATCCTTGAAGGGATGTCTAGGGCTTGGAGGAAGGCGAGGAGGAGAACAGCGGCCGGTGAGGATCCCTGTCGTTTCAAAGGGGGCTCAAGGAAGAATTTCTTCAACAACAGGGGTTTAATAACGGGGGCCGCCAGTAAAGTTATTCTGTCTGAGAATTTTGGAGTAGCAAGGCGGGGTGATTCCGGTCAAGGGGGCAAAGCTGTCGTCACAAGCTGTGGCGGGATCCTTGATGCCGTCGGGGTCGAGGGACCAGAAGCGGTCGGCGTCGATGGTGGGGCAGTGGAATTTGTTGCGGGGATGGTGGAAGTAGCGCATGCCGACCTTGCCGGAGTATTTTGGGTGGCGGCTGTCGCGGAGCATTCGGAGATGGAGCATATCTTTGGCATCACTGCTACCTCCAAGGTGACTCCGGCTCTTCTTGAAACAGGTCTTCGTCACTGCTGCCGTTGCCCTTACCGCCCCCAGGAATCTATCCCACCCTTTTCCCCCTAGGGTTGGGACTTCGGAGATGGAGCGAAGCGAGACGGGACGAGAGCCGATAGGTCCGTTACACGCACTGGAGAACACGGCTGAGAAGGACAGAGATGGGAAGAGGAGTTTGCAGCTTGGAGCGGCCTCCGGTATGTCCTTTCCAAGCCGTGTTCGTGAGGCTTGCAATGATGTATATCTTTTTTTCTTGACCCACCGGGTCTTGTAACGTATATCTTATTAAATGAAAAGGAGATTTTGTTACCTTGTCTGCATCTTGCATCAAATAGTTGTCTGTCGAACTTCTTCATTTTCCTTTCCTCTTTCTTCCTCCTTTTCTTCTTTTCTTTTTCACGTCGTCCTAAGGTCATCGACGACCTCTTTTATTCATGTAGGGTTGTTATTTGCCGAGCTCCTTTTCGGCTTTTACGCCGTTCGAAGATACTCGGTTGTTATTCCGTCAATGGCTGCAGGTTCGCTTGGGGCCATTCGGGCCCGGGGTCCCTTCTAGGGTTTGAATTCGGGGATCCGAGCCTCTCGGGCGCTGTTTGTTTTCCAATCGTCACTGTTGTAATCCATTGCCTTCCTTTTTCGCTTGGAGTTTTTCTCCGCTGAAGCCGAGGCGAAGTTCGGCTCCCGTGGGAGTCTGGGCAGAGCCTTCCTTGGCATCGTGGACAGAGCCCGGCTCCCGTAGGAGTCAGGGCGAAGTCTTCCTGCAATCAAAGTCATAGGCGAAGTCTGGCTCCCGTAGGAGTCCGGACAAGGCTTACCGGCAGTTGCTGTTGTCGGCGGAGTCGGCTCCCGTAGGAGTCCGGGCGGAGTTGTCCTGTAGTCGATGTCGGTGATGGAGCCCGGCTCCCGTAGGAGTCCGGGCGGAGCTGTCGGTGATGGAGCCCAGCTCCCGTAGGAGTCCGGGCGGAGCTGTCGGTGATGGAGCCCGGCTCCCGTAGGAGTCCGGGCGGAGCTGTCATGTAGTCAAAGTCGGTGACGGAGCCCGACTCCCGTAGGAGTCCGGGTTGGGCTTACCACCAGTCAAAGTTGCTTAAGCTAGGGCAAGGTTTTCCCCTTGGGGGGGGAGCATATGGGCGTTGCAGGGCCTCTCCCCCCATCCGGTCTAAAAGAGCCAGGCCTTTGACTTTGTTCATGTCAGGACGAGGTCCTCCTCCTATTCCTGGCATGGCTGTGGGGGCGCATATGAGCGTTGCAAGGCCTCTCCCCCCATCCGGTCTAAATGGAACCGGGCCTTCGACTTTGCTCAAGTTAGGGCGAGGTTCTCCTCCTGTCCCTAACAGGGCTGTGGGGGCACATATGGGCGTTGTAAGGCCTCTCCCTCCATCCGATCTAAATGGAACCGACCTTCGACTTTGCTCAAGTTAGGGCGAGGTTCTCCTCCTGTCCCTAACAGGGCTGTGCGGGCACATATGGGCGTTGTAAGGCCTCTCCCTCCATCCGGTCTAAATGGAACCGGGCCTTCGACTTTACTCGAGTTAGGGCGAGGTTCTCCTCCTGTCCCTAACAGGGCTGTGGGGGCACATATGGGCGTTGTAAGGCCTCTCCCCCCATCCGGTCTAAATGGAACCGGGCCTTCGACTTTATGAGGTTGCCCTTTTGTTTTTGATACAGTTTGTTTGAATTGTCCAAAGACATATGGGTATGTGACTTTTGATTAAAACGAAGTTACTGATAGTACATCCGTAAGTTTTCTGAGCTCCATGGTCACAGGAGGTCGGCTCCTCCGAGCTCCTTAAGATAATAAGTTTCGGGTCGGACTACCTCTTTGACCTCATAAGGTCCCTCCTAGTTTGGGGCGAGTTTCCCCCGGTCCTGAGGTTACGAGACAGCAGCTCGTCGAAGCACTAGATCTCCTGCTTTAAAGGCTTTGTTCTTGACCCGGGCATTGTAATATCGAGCAACTTTCTGTCTGTAGGCTGCCATTCGAACCTGAGTGATCTCCCATCTTTCTTCCAGTAGGTCGAGGTTGGCTCTAAGACTTTGTGAATTTCGGTGCTCGTCGAATGCCACGACTCGTGCCGACGGGAGTTTAAGCTCGATCGGAATGACGGCTTCCGTTCCGAAGGCTAAAGCAAAGGGGGTCTCCCCCGTTCCTGACATAACTTTGTTTTTGGAGGGGTCATATCCAGTCATAATTAATCCACGCCAGATGGGAAGAGTACGTTAAGTAGAAAGAAATTTAGATTCAAGGTGAAATCGTAAGTGATACATTTACAGGTGTTCCAAGCTCCACGGTCGCGGGTGGCCCGCTCCTCCTTGAGGCCCTCCGGTGATGGAGTCGATGGTCCCGATGGGAGGCCGATCCCCGGGTTGCTCTTCCCTTCTTGGCGGTTCAGGCTGCGGAAGGGCTCTTGGCCGGTCTCCTCTACCCTCAGGCCTACGGCAGATGAACCTGTCGAGTCGACCTCGCCGAATGAGCTCCTCGATCTCATCCTGGAGCTGGATGCATTCCTCTGTGTCGTGGCCGTGGTCGCGGTGGTAGAGGCAGAACTTGTTGGGGTTGCACTTCCCGGGGTGTGTGCGCATCCTCTCCGGCCTAGGGAGCTGCTCCCTGACCTCCATCAATACCTGGGCCTTCGAGGCGTTGAGGGGGGCGTAGTTGCGGAATCTCCCTGGTGGAGAATCCCGCCGAACCCTGCGATCCGGGCTTCTCTACCTGCGCGCCCAGGGTGGAGTATGGGCGCGCTTATGCCCGGGAGGGGATCGAGAGCGCAGTCGGACTTCCTTTGGCCTTTTCTCAACTGCGGGTTTACTCGAGTCTCCCGCTTGCCGCTCCCTCGCCGTCTCTTCATCCTTCATTTTGAAGGCTTCTTCCGCTCGGGCGTATCCTTCAGCCCGAGCCAGCAAATCAGCAAAGTCCCTGGGATACTTCTTCTCCAGGGAGAACAAAAGATCATTCTTCTGAAGGCTGCCTTTCAGGGCGGCCATGGCGACTGATTGGTCCAAGTTTCGGACCTCCAGCACCGCGATGTTGAAGCGATTGATGTATGCCCGTATGGACTCCCCTTTCCTCTGCTTGATGTTGATGAGCGACTCCGAACCCTTCCAGGGTTGCCGGCTGCTGACATAATGGGCCACAAATTGGTGGCTCATTTGGTCGAAGGAAAAGATGGTACCCGGTTTTAAAGCCGAGTACCAGTTCCTCGCCGCTCCCTTCAAGGTAGACAGGAAAGCCCGACATAAGATGGCATCAGGAGCACCGTGAAGCAGCATCATTGTCCGGAAGGCCTCCAGATGATCAACCGGGTCTGAAGTCCCGTCGTAGCTTTCAAATTGGGGAAGCTTGAAGTTTGGCAGGATCGGTTCCTGCATGATCATTTGGGAGAAGGGAGGGTCAGTACAAATATCCTCACCATAAGCGGGAGGCGCATGGCGGAGTTCTTCAATCCGCTGGTTCATCTCCTGGAGCCTCCGGTCCAGGAAATCCTCTCGACTTCGAGTCTCGAGGGTCCTCTGGCAGAACGGGGGCAGGGATCTTCCAGGGGTGGAGTCATGGTCCGATTGAGGGCTCTCTACCCTTGGGTTTGTTTTCCTAGGAAGGACGGGGTGGCTGGCCCAGGTGGCCCGCCCCACCGCTGGGTTCTGGCATTCCGGAGATGCCCTTTCCGGATCCTGTTGGTGCAAAAATCCACTTGCGTCGGAGAAGCTGGAGTCGGGGAAGTCGCGGTCGCTGCCGAGACCTGCAAAGGAAGTCTAAACCGGAGGTGGGGTTGCTCCGGCAAGACCCTCCGACGCTCAAGTCAGTTCTCTACCTCAACAAGAATAGAGTGCTCGAACGGAGAATTTAGCAGAGTTTTGAGATGAAAAATGAGAGCTTAGAGAATAACGTATCTGGGTCCCCCTTTTTATAGGCGGAGGAGGTAACGGATTGATGGCGACGTTTGTAACCGTCTGGTAGTGGGCCGCCCATAGTCAGGAGGAATTTATTGCGAAGGGTAGTGGAGCGAAATCGTGGCTATCGCCGTAGCTCGCCACGTGGAATCAGTTGCGAGGAGTGGAGCAGCGTCCGTTGTCGTGACTTGCCAGCGGATGGGAGAATCGCCCGGTATCCATCGCAGGAAGTGGAGCAGGATTGTGGCCGTTATTGCGGCCTGCCATGGAGTAGTGGAGCTGCACGGAATCCGTTGTAGGAAGTGGAGCAGGGCTACGACCGTTACTGCGGCCTGTCAGGGGTGATGGAGCTGCGCGAAATCCGCCGCAGGAAGTGGAGCAGGATCATGGTTGTTATTGTGACCTGCCAGGGGGCGCAGATCCATCGGCTGAAGTTCGGCTACGGTCGGAGTCAGGCCTCTGTAGGGGTCCGGGCGGAGTCCTCCTTGCGGTTGGGGTCGTGGATGGAGCTCGGCTTCCGTGGGAGTCCGGGCGGAGCCCTCTCGGAGCTGAAGTTGTGGGCGGAACCCGGCTCCCGTAGGAGTCCGGGCGGAATCCCCTGCAATCAAAATCAGATGTGGAGTCTGGCTCCCGTAGGAGTCCGGACAAAGTCTGCTCATAGCCGTTGGAGTCGAGGACGAAGCCCGGCTCTCGTAGGAGTCCGGGCGGAGTCTTCCTGCAATTAAAGTTAAAGGCGAAGTCTGGCTCCCGTAGGAGTCCGGACGGGGCTTACCAGCAGTTGACGTTGAGGATGGAGCCCGGCTCCCGTAGGAGTCCGGGCGGAGTCTACTTAAGGTCGAAGTTATCGGTGGAGTCTGGCTCCCGTAGGAGTCCGGACGAAGTCTGTCTGCAGCCGTTGGAGTCGAGGGCGAAGCCCGGCTCCCGTAGGAGTCCGGGCGGAGTCTTCCTGTAATTAAAGTTAAAGGTGAAGTCCGGCTCCCGTAGGAGTCTGGACGGGGCTTACCAGCAGTTGACGTTGAGGACGGAGCCCGGCTCCCGTAGGAGTCCGGGCGGAGTTTACTTGAGGTCGAAGTTGTCGGCGGAGTCTGGCTCCCGTAGGAGTCCGGACGAAGTCTGTCTGCAGTCGTTGGAGTCGAGGACGAAGCCCGGCTCCCGTAGGAGTCCGGGCGGAGTCTTCCTGCAATTAAAGTTAAAGGCGAAGTCCGACTCCCATAGGAGTCCAGACGGGGCTTACCAGCAGTTGACGTTGAGGAAGGAGCCCGGCTCCCGTAGGAGTCCGGGCGGAGTCTACTTGAGGTCGAAGTTGTCGGCGGAGTCCGGCTCTCGTAGGAGTCCGGACGAAGTCTGTCTGCAGCCATTGGAGTCGAGGACGAAGTCTGGCTCCCATAGGAGTCCGGGCGGAGTCTTCCTGCAATTAAAGTTAAAGGCGAAGTCTGGCTCCCGTAGGAGTCCGGACGGGGCTTACCAGCAGTTGACGTTGAGGATGGAGCCCGACTCCCGTAGGTGTCCGGGTGGAGTCTACTTGAGGTCGAAGTTGTCGGTGGAGTCCGGCTCCCGTAGGAGTCCGGACGAAGTCTGTCTGCAGCCGTTGGAGTCAAGGACGAAGCCTGGCTCCCGTAGGAGTCCGGGCGGAGTCTTCCTGCAATTAAAGTTAAAGGCGAAGTCCGGCTCCCGTAGGAGTCCAGACGGGGCTTACCAGCAGTTGACGTTGAGGACGGAGCCCGGCTCCCGTAGGAGTCTGGGCGGAGTCTACTTGAGGTCGAAGTTGTCGGCAGAGTCCGGCTCCCGTAGGAGTCCGGACGAAGTTTGCCGGTGTTTGACGTTGGCGAGGAAGCTCGCCTCTCGTAGGAGTCTGGGCGGACCTCCCGGAGCCGATTCTGCTGAGGACTTCGACTGTGGGTATTTTATACCCAACAATTTTCAACTCTTGAAAATATGAATTAACATTCCTACTAACTTAAAAGATGTATCACAGACATAATGTACACAATGCGATAGTAGAATAATCCTTTTATTCATTTATAGTCAAAATTATAAATTTGCCCTTAGATTTGTACAGAAATGTGTCAGTCAATCTGGCATTTAGGGCACACATCTAACAGGGACCTCATAGTGGCACCCCTATATGCCATAAGAGAACCCCATTAAATGAGAGAAGAGGGTTATATAACCTTACTTGTTTCTATGATCGGATGGTCTGATGATTATCTAATCTGAGTACTTTGCTATTCAGATCATCTAATCTAACATGTACAGGACTGATCAAATATCAGATCTAAAAATAAAACTTATTTAGATCTAATCTAAATAACTTAAAATCAGATCTAAAAATATATGAAATCATATCATAAGAAACCTAGATCTGATACCAATTAAAGGAAAAGTAGGACAGTTTTATATATGGAATTTAAAAATTTTCACAGCAGATCTGTTAGATTAAACAACTTAACCTACATTACATGCACAAGATCTAATCTAAACTACTATGCCAAGATCTATGATATGATTTAATATGATGAAGATCTGAAAATAAAAAACAACATCGATCATATCGATGCTTTACATTAGGTCTAACCCTTAGATCTAATGAAACCTGATCTAACAAGTTCAGAAACCATTACCAAAGTATAGTTTGCTGATCTCTGCTAGTCTATCATGTGGATAGGTGCTCCTTCAAATTATTTGCAATAGTACAAAAGTGTCTGGCCTCTACAGATCATCCACATGAAGATCGGTTGTAGATCAGGCTCCTTGAGAGTGCTAGCTCGCAAGGATCTTTGAAGGCTGATCTTTCTCTTCTTCTTTTGATCTCTTGGATGCTCCAAAGGGGAAGAAGAATCAGAGGGGAAAGAGAAGAGAGAAGAGAGTGATGGAGAAGAAACTAATTTTCAACTGGTTCTCATATAGAGCATTTAACTATTGGAGCCCCTATTTATAACAAGGGATTAGGGTTTAGGTCAAGAGGGGGGGCATCGAAAGACTCCACGCCACACCCAATTGTGGCATCCCAAACTTTGAAAAATTATATGATGGTGTGAGAAAGAAATCAGATCTTCCTCATGCCAACCAAAAATTTTCATACACATGGGGAAATAAAATTAGGCGCCACCCATCTTTCCATTTAAAATGGATCTTTTTCCATCTTATCTCCTTATCTCTAATTTGGATCGCATTCAAATTACAAAGGAGATAAGGACCATGACTCATCATGCTTGTCGCCCACCCTATCTACACCCTCTCTTCTCATGCCCAAAAATCACATGCCAAAACCCTTTTGGCATTGAGAAGAAAAGATGGGTCCAGGGTGGTGCAAGGGAGAGAGATAGAATCCCTATTGGCTGGGACTTTTCATTTCTAATTTGATTCTAAACCAAATTAGATTTGGTTTGAACCGAATGAAAGGAAGGAACCTAATCTAATCAGAAACCCAATCACCTCAATAAATTTTTAACCCAATTAGTAATTAACTAAGCCCAAGTCCTGATCAAGTTAGGAATAATTTTTTTTTGCAATTAAACTTGATCAAATCAAATCCAATCTATGTCAAACTAAATCTAATTTAATTAAACTTGATCCAAAGCTCTTTACTCAATCAAATTGAGTCAATTAGCAATCTAATTGCTAATAAATCTTTTATTAACAGTAGAGTCCCAGTCCAGTGAGACTCTCCTCTAAAGTCTCAATCTAGTGGGACTCTACACTAGAGTTTCAATCCAATTGGACTCTTCAGCCATCTGATCAGATCGAATTTTTTAATGTATATGATCCCATAGGTTCGAATCTAAGTCAGTAGTATAGAAATAATTTTTTATACTAATCATTGTAACCACCTAGCAATGGAATCCGACATTCGGATAGGCCGAAAGATTGCAAAACAACATTCTAGAACCTACCGACGTATGGTTACCGTATAATTCATCTTTTTGACCCTAATGCTCAAAGTGACCTAGGGTTTGACTGTGAACCCTAATATAGTCGATCACATTGTATTTCAACTTTTCAAATCCATCACATGGTTTATCCTGATCAAGATTTTACTAAATTAAAATACACTGATGCATAACTCCTACTTATTTAGAGGGGTCAATTTCATCTTGACTTACGCACTGACTTTATAAGTACTTTACTGCATCCAAAAATCTTTCATCACTGAATTAAAAATTCAGATGGTCTGATGTCAAAGTACAGTGAGTTATTTACAAATCATCATAGTGATCTCAAATCAGAAGGATACTTGTACCCATACCTTTCACAAGCTACTCTTGATAGTAAAGTGCTCAGCAAATGATCATGTTCGGTGTGAATGTACACCTATATTTCACCTGCATACCATATCAGTATCTCCATACTCTTTAATTAAGAGAACAACCAATTTATATAGCACACAATGACCCATACTCAATATCACTATCGTCCTATTAATAGTATATCATTGGGTCATGAATATATTTTAAGGACTAAATGATAAATCTTCCTTTGTCGATTAAACATAGTCCTAAGAACTTCATCACAACACAGGAGTTCAAAGAAGATGAAAAAAATATGATGAAAAATTAAAAAAATTTTATTAATAAAAATTTATATATATTTTACAAATATGAGCACAATCATTAATAGGCTGACGATTGACTTTGAAACATAATTTTTAATAGATATGATAGGATATTTTTCTATATTTTTATCTTTCAAACTCAAAAAATTTAAATTTTTTATTAATAAAGTTAGCTATTTTGATTCATTATATACTGTTTCTTATGCTTGTTTAAAATTATAATAAATCTTATAGATTAGGATAATGATTTTAGGATCATGATGAGATTATGCCAGTGAGATCTAAATCTTTGATAGTCCTAATCTATAATATTTTCAATCGTTGGTTCATTGAGTTGGAGATTAGTGATACCGGTAAGACTGGCACATCCTATGTATGCTCGATAGAGAAGGTGGTTTTTCTCACAACCACTTGTGTAGTGACACTAATACAAGGATGTGGATGCTCATTAGAGAATGAATTCATTGAATTGACCTATGAGAGAACATCCAATGGAGCCTTATTTGTATGTCAGCTGGTTGTTCTCTAGTAGGAGTTGTGCAAGTGATCCTCAGACTTGAGATCACCGTGGTACCTTATGTATATGAATCCATATTTTGATTTATTTCTTAACTTAGTTCTCTGATCCTTATGTGGGGTATTATGGATATAGTGTAGTATGCATGAAGGTTGTGAGTGGTCAATAAAGGATCGATCACTCTTAATAAGGGGAGCGAACATCTTATGTGATCTCATAGGTTGATGATTCGAAAAGTCTTTGGTCAAAGTAGGATGATGATTACAAAGAAATTTTTAATATATCATCAACTAAATTATCACCATCTGATCGAGATACATATAGATAAGCATTTGAATTTGATATGATTCCTTGTCCATAGCTCATCTGGAGTATTGTACGATTGAAAGATTGAATGCATTGTAACTTGCCATTGAAGGATAATTTTGATATTTCTATCAAATTTCATCTTTTTTGGATAGTCATAACATATTGCTAGATATCAATCTTGACTTGTGGACTCACAAGAATTAAAAAAAATTAATTCAAAATTAATTAGAAAGAGTTCTGATTAATTGATGCAACTGAATTGACCTAATTCAATCAGATTGATTTTGGCCAAGAGTCTGAGTCTACTGTTGGCTAGATATGGAACCCAATAGGTTACACACTTTGAAATTTGATCTTGATTTGATTTAATTAGGATTTATTATAAATTTTATCGATTAATTTGATAGACTAGCATATTGTGTTAACTCAAGTTTCCAATTAGGTTGGTTCAAAGTGTTTGAGCAAAACCAAACCTATTGCCTTTGACCTAATTGGATTAGGTCTAAATTAATTGGTTTCCTACCTAACTAGAAAGTGTTTTAAGTGGAGAAGGACTCCTCCATGCCATCTGGTTTCCATGTCAAAATAAATGCAACCCCATTTGTTTTTGCAATTAAGAAGGAGAGTCCTTAATTACTTATCTTAAATTTCTTTCTATCTTTTCCCATGCCAATGAAGGAAAAACAACCTTTTTCCTTGTAGGATCTTCCAGATTTCATCAAATCTGGGATAGAATAATTTAATAAAAAATTTATTCTATATTTATTTCAGATCTAAATCTCTAGATCTAATTATATTATCTGATATTAATTTTAAAATAAATCTAAAAGCATGAGAAAATATGAAATACCTCAAGGGTAATCTGATTACCCTGTAGATGATCGCAGCAAGCCTGAGGTTCTGATTTAGCCACACAGTCACCTGGCCTCTACCAGTATCCAGTTAGGTAGGACCTGAATCATCTTCTCCTCATGAATCTTTGCTCCAAAAATCAGAACTAAATCTAATTAGGAAGATCTTCAAAAGTCTTCCTGAAGTTGGAGCAGCAGCTTGTCGAAGAACTCCTGCAGCCTTCCTGTTCAAGGCATCACCACGCCTTGATCCTTCACCAGATGGATGCCCAACCTCTTGAGCATGAAGAGGGGAGAGGGAGCACTAGGGAGGACATAGAGAAGAGGATGGGTGGCTGGCTTTTTCTGGGTAGGGGGCAATCACTAGAAACCCTAGGCGCAGACAGGGTTTATATAAACCCTGCTGCACTGCGCAGTGCCACATCATTCGACCAATCAAAAAATTTTATTTAATCCAAAAGAATTTTGATTGATCGAGTGATGTCATCTGATCACATCAGATAAGAACCCCATCCTCTCTCCTATGTTGGCGCCAACATTGGATAAACACAAGGGAGATGGCGCCCAAGAGTCCATGTTGATCAAGACTCCTCTTCATCTTTATCCACTTGGGGCGCAAGCCTTATCCAATTGTGGCACCCACTTTGGTGCTTATTTTTGGCAGGTGGACACTTTACAAAAAACCTCCAATAACCTCTTGCCAAGTGGCCTTCAGTTTAAGACCCATATGTCAACATTTGATAGATATCCTAAAATGAAAATAGCAGGTGTCAGGAATTAGCAGGTGTTGTCTTAAATTCATCTCATGAATTAAGACAAGACTTTTTTAAGCTGGACTGACTCCAGTCAGACTGAGAGAAACCTTCTCAAAGTTCTCTGGGTGAGTCAAATCACATTTAGTTTAGTCGAAATGAAAAAGATTGCATGAGGAGAAAGTTAGGCTCAATCGTGTGCTAGCACGATTTCCTTAAACCTAATTGGATCTAATCCAAATCAATTGGGCTAGCCCAATTGAATCAATTGGGCTAGCCCAATTGATAACATCCAGATCCTAACCCTTGTTAGTGTGACCCAGTTAGGTTCAATTCTGTATGGTAATGAGATATGTTGTGATCTCATCATCGACATCATCGAAACTCCTTTCGATGGATCAGAACTCTTCTGATTCATACAATTAGAATGATTGATTATCAAGATTATTCTAATTGCTCTCAAAATCTATCAGTGACACCTAGCAGTATATGGTGGCAACCCATCAGAATTGAAGACGAACCTCTCGGTGCAGCTACCTGTGTGATTGAGTTCCTCTACCATGAGTCCCAATTGAATTAGGGTTAAGGTGGACTCATCAAACCCAACATTAGTCATATGAGAATCGATCGATCTGAGTCTGATGTGAAATCTTAATGAAAAACTCTTTTCTATTATTTCACTCTATCATAGACATGGGCTTAAGGACTCGATCTTTCGATCTCCATAGGACTACTACTCTCATCTATCGAGGTTGATAGATTCTATCTTGGTGTGACCTAGTTCCTACAATGAATATGCTACAGCCAACATACACCTCAGAGTTTTGAATGGCTAGGAGATCGAGTTATGGTGTAGTCAAACTATAACACACATAAGGTGAACTGTCGATGCACCTTAGATCAAAGAACTAGACACACAACTATAGCATCGAGCTAGTCATCGACGAGAAGGTAGACTTCCTTATGACTGCTCGAGGTGGTCACGCTCAGTACTCTCATTCTCAATGAATACCTGTACTCTCACTTCAGTGTCTCCACACCGTAGACTCAAGACATATCTACCCTAAGAAAGTAATTGTACACCAACCTTCTGGATCGATCACCATCCTCATGATGATCCTATGGTCAGGAGCTGTTTATGAGTTAGTTATGTAAATTCATGCCTTAAATTTTTAACTCTTGAAAATATGAATTGACATTCCTACTAACTCAAAGGATGTATCACAGACACAATGTACACAATGTGATAGAAGAATAACCCATTTATTGATTTATAATCAAAATTATAAATTTGCCCTTAAATTTGTACAGGAATGTGTCAGCGAATCTGGCCTAGGGCACACATCTAACAAATTCCCACTTGACCTAATGCTAATTGGCTACATATCTAAGTCCCATCTTCTCAAGATGGGCTTCGATCTTTTGCTGGCCTAATGGCTTTGTCAGCGGGTCTGCCATATTGTTTGTGGAGTCGACTCTCTTAACCTCGACATAACTTTTTTCGAGGTAATCACAGATCAGATGGAATCGTCGCTCGATATACTTGGACTTTTGGTGAGACCTTGGCTCCTTAGCTAGGGCTATGGCGCTATTATTGTCGCAGTAAAGAGAGATGGCATCCAATGACATCACTCCAAGCTCCACGGCAAACTTCTTGTACCAAAATACCTCTTTCATAGCTTTCGATGCAGTAATATACTCTGTCTCCATGATGGAATCTGCAATCACCATCTGCTTGAAACTCTTTCAGCTAACTGCACCACCATTGCAAATGAACAGACTTCCAGATGTCAACTTTTGATCATCTATATCAGACATAAAGTCTGAGTCTGTATATCCCTGAATCTGAAGTTCTCCATTCCCAAAGACTAGAAATATATCCTTAGTCCTTCTCAAGTACTTAAGGATACATTTCACAGAAGTCCAGTGCTCTTCGCCTGGATTCGACTGATATCTACTTGTGACACTCACATCATGGGCTATATCAGGTCGTGTACATAGCATGGCATATATGAGGCTTCCTATTGCCAAAGCATAAGGGATTTTGCTCATGCGTTCAATCTCCTCAGGTGTGCTAGGATATATCTTCTTGGAGAGATGAATACCATGTCTAAAAGGTACTAAAACTCTTTTGGAGTTTTCCATGCTAAACCTTTTTAGCACCTCCTCTATGTACATCTTCTGTGAAAGTCCCAGCATCCTATTTGGTCTATCTCTATAGACCTTAATACCCAGTATAAAGAATGCCTCTCCTAGATCTTTCATAGAGAACTCCTTAGACAACCATACTTTGACTGAGGTCAATATGGGAATGTCATTCTCAATTAGGAGGATGTCATCTACGTACAATACGAGGAAGACAACTGTGCTCCCACTGAACTTTTTGAACACACATGATTCCTCCTCATTCTTGATGAAACCAAATATTTTGGTCACATCATTGAAACAAGCATTCTAGCTCCGAGATGCTTGCTTAAGTCTATAAATGGACCTTTGCAGCTTGCAGACCTTGTGATCATCATCACTGGATGTAAAACTAAGTGGCTGTTCCATATAGATATTGTTGGTGCAAAAATCTGCTTGCGCCGGAGAAGCTGGAGTCGGGGAAGTCGCGGTCGCCGTCGGGACCTGCAAAGGAAGTCTAAACCAGAGGTGGGGTTGCTCCGACAAGACCCTCCGACGCTCAAGTCAGTTCTCTGCCTCAACAAGAATGGAGTGCTCGAACGAAGAATTTAGCAGAGTTTTGAAATAAGAAATGAGCTTATCGAATAACGTATCTGGGTCCCCCTTTTATAGGTGAGGAAGCAACGAATTGATGGCGACGTTTGTAACCATCTAGCAGTGGACTGCCCAGGGTCAGGCAGACTTTGCTGTGAAGCGTAGTGGAACGGACCCGTGGCTATCACTGGGGCGTGCCACGTGGAGTCTGCCGCATGAAGTGGGGCGGCATTTTGCCGTCGTGACTTGCCAGTGGATGGAGAATCATGCAGTATCCATTGCAGGAGGTGGAGCAGGATCGTGGCCGTTTATCATGGCTGGTCAGGTAGTAATGGAGCCGCGCGAGATCCGTCATGGGGAGTGGAGCAGTGCTGCGATTGTTACTGCGGCCTGTCAGGGAGTGGTGGAGCTGTGCGGAATCCGTCGCAGAAAATGTAGCAGAATCGTGGCCACGATCGTGGCCTGGGAGTGCTGATCTGTCGGCTGAAGTTCGGCAGTGGTCAGAGTCCGGCCATCGTAGAGGTCCGGACGAAGACTGTCTGCAGCCGTTGGAATCGAGGACGGAGCTCGGCTCCCGTAGGAGTCCGGGCGAAGTTTTTCTGCAGTCAAGGTTAAAGGCGAAGTTCGGCTCCCGTAGGAGTTCGGTCAAGGCTTACCAGCAATTAACGTTGAGGATGGAGCCCGGCTCCCGTGGGAGTCCGGGCGGAGTCTGCTCGCAGCTGAAGTTATCGGCGGAGTCCAACTCCCGTAGGAGTCCGTCCGGCTCCCGTAGGAGTCCGGTCGCAGTCTGCCTTGCAGCCGTTGGAGTCGAGGATGGAGCTCGGCTCCCGTAGGAGTTCGGGCGAAGTTTTCTTGTAGTCAAGGTTAAAGGCGAAGTCCGGCTCCCGTAGGAATCCGGACAGGGCTTACCAGCAGTTAACGTTGAGGATGGAGCCCGGCTCCCGTGGGAGTCCGAGCGGACTCTGCTCGCAGCTGAAGTTATCGGCGGAGTCCGGCTCCCGTAGGAGTCCGTCCGGCTCCCGTAGGAGTCCGGTCGCAGTCTGCCTTGCAGCCGTTGGAGTCGAGGACGGAGCTCGGCTCCCGTAGGAGTCCGGGCAAAGTTTTCCTGCAGTCAAGGTTAAAGGCGAAGTCCGGCTCCCGTAGGAATCCAACGGGGCTTACCAGCAGTTGATGCTGAGGACGGAGTCCGACTCCCGTAGGAGTCCGGGCGAAGCTGTCCTGTGGTCGATGTCGGCGGTGGAGCCCGGCTCCCGTAGGAGTCCGGGCAGAGTCTGCTTGCGGCTGAAGTTGTTGGCGTCGAGGATGAAGCCCGGCTCCCATAAGAGTCCGGGCGAAGTCTCCCTGCAATTAAAGTCAGAGGGGAGGTCCGGCTCCCGTAGGAGTCCGGACGAGGCCTACCAGCGGTTGATGCTGAGGACGGAGCCCGGCTCCCGTAGGAGTCCAGGCGGAGCTGTCCTTTAGTCGATGTCGGCGGCGGAGCCCGGCTCCCGTAGGAGTCCGGGCGGAGTCTGCTTGCGGCTGAAGCTGTTGGAGTTCTCGGTGACAGAGCCCGGCTCCCGTAGGAGTCCGGACGAAGTTGTCGTGTAGTCGATTCTACTGAGGACTTCGGCTGTGGGCATTTTATACCCAACACCAGTCCCCCTACTTTCGAGTTTGAATTTCAAACGAAGGAAGTACAGAGAGAGAGATGGGCACTGCCGAAACCGTCCCTTCGAATCCTGCGCACTGCCACCTCCAGATATTTTGGCATTAAATGTGCGCGTGCTGGAGTCTTTTCGAATTAGAGCGGTACAAGGGGATGCTTCGAAATTCCCATAGGTACACTGGCCTAGGTACGGTGCAATTATGATCCTGCCAACCGTCAGCCGCTTTTAGCCGTCTGTCAGGGGGAGTGGGACACGTGTGGGATGCGGACTGGCCTGGGGGATTCGCGATCATTATGGCGCCGGATCCCAGGGTCTATTTAAACCTGTCCTCCCTCCTTTAGGCGTCCTACTCCATTCCTGAGTTTTCGCTGGTGTCTGTCTTCTCTTCGAGAGCCCTGCTTTAGTGAGCATCTTCTCGAGCCGTAGGCGCCTCCCATTTTTTGCCCCTCAGGTCCCTCAGAGTAATATAGGTTAGTGCCAACCTTCCTCTCACCGCTAGGGGCTTCTTTTCTCATCATTACTTTTGTGCATCCCTCCGAGTTAGTCTTCGACCTCTCATTCCCCTTTCGGTCCATCTTTTTAGGGTCCTTTAGATCCCCCCTTCGAAACTACTCAAAATGTCCTGTGGCTCTTCTGCTCCCAGCAGTTCTGAGAGTTCTTCTGCTTCAAACCCCCAGGTCCCTATCTTTGTGGACGAACCCGCGTCCGGGGCTGGGCCTCGCCCGATTTTCGCACCGGGCATTATTCCATGTTCCTCGACTTCGAAGGAACTCCTTCTGATAAGGGTTCAGTATGGGGTTCCTCCAGAGTACGACCTGGAGCTACCTGGCCCCTCTGACCGGGCCAGCACTCCTCCTCCCGATCGCTTTTGTTTGTATCAGGAAGCATTCCGTGCCGGACTCCGGCTTCTGCTTCCTTCCTTTGTCGCTGCCTTCTTCCGCTCCTTGGACATCTCTCTCACTTCCGTGGCCCCGAATTCCTTTAGGTTTTTGATAGGGTTTCTCTCCCTCTGCCACGTAGTCGAGGTTCAGCCGTCTCTCTCCTTGTTTAGGCATTTTTATACCTTCAAACGCCATCCTTCGGCGAAGGACTGGTGGTACTTCTCCCCCCAATTTGGTAAGAAGGGGTTGCTGAAAGGCGCCCCTTCTTCGATTCACAATTGGAAGGAGAAATACCTCTTCATCCACTGCCCGACCCTGGAACTGGGCCTGCCCCCTTGGGGTTCTCTGAGGGATTCCGTCCGCCAGACTCCCAGCCTGGGGGAGGACGACCTCCAGGCCGCCCAGAAGCTTCTAACTTATCCCGCTCCTTCCCTTCCTAATCTTCTGAGGGAGCAGCTTCTTTTCAACATCGGCCTGAGCCCCCAGGATCCAGCGAGTATTCATCTTATCTTTTCTTTTCTTGCCTTCCTCTTCTTCTTCTCTTTACTTCTTTTTCCTTCCCCCTCTCTTCTTTTTCTTTCATCTTTTTTTTTTTTTTTTTTTTTGACTCTTGATTGATCGGTGTTGCTTCTTTTTCTCCTTTTTCTTCTTTCTTCTCTTTCCTTTTTTTTTTTTAGCAATGGATGCCGAAGCAACGCGGATGCTCGCCAGGGGCGTGAGAGCTCAGAAGAGAAAGGGCGCGGTGGCCTCCGGATCGGTGAAGAGGGCCAGGGCGGAGGAGACGAGCTTGGCTGCGCCCGTCCAGGCGGCTCCGGCCATCGACATTCCTTCAGATGCCGAGCTAGTGGCTCCCCGGGCCTCCTCGAGGAGCCCGCCAACTGGGCCCCCGCTCTGGGGGTTCGCTCCACGGAGGCGCCCACCGCGGGGAGGAGGAGGAAATCGGTGGCTCGCAGGGCGAGTAGCCACCGAGCCGCTGTAGACGAGTCTGTCTGCTCCGAGGAGGGATCGAAGAATCCCTTCAACGATAGGGACTTGATCAGGCGGTTGATCGACGGCTGCATCCTGTCCGACGTCATGGGGAGGATCGACCGCGCCGATCCTGAGCAGCGGGCTTGGGACTCTTTGGGGTCCTTCCTCGAGGTAAACGGATCTTTATTTACACGGTCACTCGGCCTCTATCGTAATTCTCTATCCATCCTTGCAGATTGGGCACCAGCTCTTTGCCTATATCGAGGCGGTGAGCCGCATGAGGAGGGACATCCTCCAGGCGGAGGAACGCTGCCAAGCCGAGGTTGCCCGCCTCCAAGCGAAGTCGGCCGAAGTAGCCGCCCTCCAGGAGGCCCTGGAAAGAGAGAAGCAGGCCCGGGAGGAGGAGAGGCAGATCTTGGAGGAGTCGGTGAGGAAGGCGGAGGCCGAGGTCGCCCATTTGGTTGAGCAAACTCCAGTCCTGGTCTCGGAGGCCAGGGCCCTTACGGTGGAGGAATTCAAGGCCTCCACAGAGATGAGGGACCTGAATGTCCAGTTCGGCCAGGAGGCGTTCACCAAGGGGTTCGAGCTCTGCCAAGAGAAGGTGGCCAGCAAATTTCCCGAGCTCGACCTCGGCTTCCTTGAGGAGTCTGAAGACGAGGCCGGCCCCTCGTCTGCCGCCACTGCGGTCGCACCCCCCACGCCGGGTTCTCCACCTCCCGCCCCTGAGGTCTGAGACCTCTGATCTTGTGCCCTTATTTTGCCGTAATATTTCCTTTCCATTTGTCTTCACAATTATTCAATCAATAAAGTCAAATTTCTTGTTGTGGATGGCTTCTCCTTCCCCCTCCTCCTTCTTTCTACTTTTCTCCTTGCAATGAGTCATTCCCTGATGCTTTTGCCTTCCGATGGCAGTGCCCTACAGAAGCACTCCCCTTGCCCCTGGGGGTCCCGCTGAAATTGACAATCCAGCGGTTGAAAAAGGAGGTCCTTCACCTGACGAAGAAGTTGAAGAAGACGGAAGGCGAACTCCGCAAATCGAGAGAAGGCCATTCTGAAGCCGCCGCTGAGGCCGCCCACTTTCGGAGTCTCCATGTGAAGGCGATCATGGATTACAGCTGGAGGAAGGTGAACTTCGCAAAGGAACTCGAGGAGTGCAAGAAGAGCACCAGCGGCCGTATTTGGGCTCAAGAAGCCAGGATCAACGCCCTTAAGGTGGAACTGTCAGCTGCGAAGAGGAAGATCGGCCAGCTGGAAGGAAATTCATCCCGGCTCTTGGCCCGGGTCGATGATGAACAGAAGTGGTCGCAGAAGGTCTCCGACCTTCAGAAGCAGCTTCAAGATGCCGAGATGAGCCACGACGTTCAGCGGGCCAGCTGGCGCCGGCAGGTGGAAGAGTATAAAGGGAGATTCCAGACGGCGGCCGACGAAGTCGTTCGTCTCCAGAGGCAGCTGGCTAACAGGGTGCAGCTTACTTCCGCCCAAGATTCTGAAGAGCTCCAAGCCCTGAGAGGCACTGTTGAAGGGATTTTTGTCTCCCTCGGGGAGAAGTCAGCCGAGCTGCAACAAGTGAAGATCCAACTGGCACTTGAGCGGTGGGCCGTCGCAGACGCGGAGGCGGAGTCCGAAGTTTTGAGGAAGAGGTGTCGAGAAGAGGAGGCTGAGAGCCAGCAACTTCGTCGGGCGCTCCAGGACGCACTGTGAAAGAGGGAAGAGCTAGAAGGAGAAATAGAGAATCTGAGGCAGTCCTGGTTGAGGGACGGAATAGATAACTCTAGGTCGGAGGGAGCAGGGCTTCCTTAGAGCTCTTTTTGCTTTTCTGTCTTATCATGTAGTTACTTTCTTTTTGTCGCTTTGCCCTCCTTTCCTTGGCCTTCCTGGCTTTGTAGTGTGTATATCAGAAATGGAATAAAAAGAGCATTTTGCGTTACCTCGTCCGCGCACTGCACTAATATCGCTGTCTGCCGAACTTTTCTTGCCATCTGACTTGCCTGATGTTGACATCGTTGGGAGGGGCTTTTTCCTTTCATCTGATCTTGTTAGCCGGCCAGGTTTTGCCACCATTAACCCTTGCTGCAGAAGTCGTGGATGGAGCCCGACTCTCGTAGGAGCCCGGCTGAAGTCTTCCTTGTAGGCGGAACCCGACTCCCGTAGGAGCCCAGGTGAAGTCTTCCTTGCGGGCAGAACCCGGCTCCCGTAGGAGTCCGGGTGAAGTCTTCCTCGCGGGCGGAACCCGACTCCCGTAGGAGTCCAGGTGAAGTCTTCCTTGTAGGCGGAACCCGGCTCCCATAGGAGTCCGGGTGAAGTCTTCCTTGTAGGTGGAACCCGGCTCCCGTAGGAGTCCGGGTGAAGTCTTCCTCACGGGCGGAACCCGGCTCCCGTAGGAGTCCGGGTGGAGTCTTCCTCACGGGCGAAACCCGACTCCCGTAGGAGTCTGGGTGAAGTCTTCCTTGTAGGCGGAACCCGGCTCCCGTAGGAGTCCGGGTGAAGTCTTCCTTGTAGGCGGAACCCGGCTCCCGTAGGAGTCCGGGTGAAGTCTTCCTTATAGGCGGAACCCGGCTCCCGTAGGAGCCCGGGTGAAGTCTTCTTCACGGGCGGAACCCGGCTCCCGTAGGAGTCCGGGTGAAGTCTTCCTTGTAGGCGGAACCTGGCTCCCGTAGGAGTCCGGGTGAAGTCTTCCTTGTAGGCAGAACCCGACTCCCGTAGGAGTCCGGATGAAGTCTTCCTTGTAGGCGGAACCCGGCTCCCGTAGGAGTCCGGGCGAAGTCTTCCTTTGCGTCGTGAACGGAATCCGGCTCCCGTAGGAGTCCGGGCCTTCCATTTTGCTCGAGCCGATGTGAGGTTCTCCCCTTATTACCAGCTTGGTTATGGGGGTGCGTCAGGGCACTGTAAGGCCTCTCCCCCCATCCGGTCTAAAAGAACCGGGCCTTCGACTTTGCTCATGTCAGGACGAGGTTCTCCTCCTGTTCCTGACATGGCTGTGGGGGCACATTAGGGCGTTGTAAGGCCTCTCCCCCCATCCGGTCTAAAAGAACCGGGCCTTTGACTTTGCTCATGTCAGGACGAGGTTCTCCTCCTATTCCTGACATGGCTGTGGGGGCACATTAGGGTGTTGTAAGGCCTCTCCCCCCATCCGGTCTAAAAGAACCGGGCCTTTGACTTTGCTCATGTCAGGATGAGGTTCTCCTCCTGTTCCTGACATGGCTGTGGGGGCACATTAGGGCGTTGTAAGGCCTCTCCCCCCATCCGATCTAAGAGAATCGGGCCTTTGACTTTGCTCATGTCAGGACGAGGTTCTCCTCCTGTTCCTGACATGGCTGTGGGGGCACATTAGGGCGTTGTAAGGCCTCTCCCCCCATCTGGTCTAAGAGAACCGGGCCTTTGACTTTGCTCATGTCAGGATGGGGTTCTCCTCCTGTTTCTGACATGGCTTTGCTTTTGGAGGGATCATATCCAGTCATAATAAATCCACGCCAGGTGGGAAGGGCACGTTAGGTAGAAAGGAAAGTAGATTCAAGGTGAAATCGTAAGTGATACATTTACAGTTTTTCTGCTCCTCCTTGAGGCCCTCCGGTGATGGAGTCGATGGTCCCGATGGGAGGCCGGTCCCCAGGTTGCTCCTCCCTTCTCTACGGTTCAGGCTGTGGGAGGGCTCTTGGCCGGTCTCCTCTACCCTCAGGCCTGCGGCGGATGAATCTGTCGAGTCGACCTCGCCGAATGAGCTCCTCGATCTCGTCCTAGAGCTGGATGCATTCCTCCGTGTCATGGCCATGGTCGCGGTGGTAGAGGCAGAACTTGATGGGGTTGCACTTGCCGAGGTGTGTGCGCATCCTCTCCGATCTAGGGAGCTGCTCCCTGACCTCCATTAATACCTGGGCCTTCGAGGCGTTGAGGGGGGCGTAGTTGTGAAATCTCCCTGGTGGGGAGCCCCACCGAACCTCACGGTCCGGGCTTCTCTGCCTGCGTGCCCGGGGTGGAGTATGGGCGCGCTTATGTCCAGGAGGGGATCGGGAACGCGGCCGGGCTTCCTTTGGCCTTTTCTCAACTGCGGGCTTACTCGCATCTCCCGCTTGCTGCTCCCTTGCTGTCTCTTCATCCTTCATTTTGAAGGCTTCTTCCGCTCGGGCGTATCCTTCAGTCCGAGCCAGTAAATCGGCAAAATCTCTGGGGTACTTCTTCTCCAGGGAGAACAAAAGATCATTCTTCTGAAGGCCACCTTTCAGGGCGGCCATGGCAACTGATTGGTCCAAGTTCCGGACCTCCAACACCGCGATGTTAAAGCGGTTGACGTAGGCCCGTATGGACTCCCCTTCCCTCTGCTTGATGTTGATGAGGGACTCTGAACCCTTTCGGGGGCGCCGGCTGCTGACAAAATGGGCCACAAATTGGTGGCTCATTTGATCGAAGGAAAAGATGGTACCCGGCTTCAAAGCTGAGTACCAGTTCCTCGCTGCTCCCTTCAAAGTAGACGGGAAAGCCCGGTATAAGATGGCATCAGGAGCGCCGTGAAGCAGCATCATCGTCCGGAAGGCCTCCAGATGATCAACCGGGTCTGAAGTCCCATCGTAGCTTTCGAACTCGGGAAGCTTGAAGTTTGGCGGGATCGGTTCCTGCATGATCATTTGAGAGAAGGGAGGGTCAGTACAAATATCCTCACCATGAGCGGGGGGCGCATGGCGGAGTTCTTCAATCCGCCGGTTCATCTCTTGGAGCCTCCGGTCCAGGAAATCCTCTCGACTTCGAGTCTCGAGGGTCCTCTGGCAGAGCGGGGGCAGAGATCTTCCAGGGGTGGAGTCGTGGTCCGATTGAGGGCTCTCTACCCTCGGATTTGTTTTCCCGGGAAGGATGGGGCGGCTGGCCCAGGTGGCCCGCCCCACCGCCAGGTTCTGACACTCCAGAGATGCCCTTTCCGAGTGCGCCGATGCCTGCGGTTGCTGCTGCTGCATTGCTTGCATAGCTTCGATGAGGCCTCTGACCTGCTGTGCCAGCAAGTCAAATTGCTCCGCATCGATCGCCGCCGCCGGAGGAGGAGGAGGAGGCTGGGAAACAGGAGGGGAGGCCGGAGCCTGAGATCTGGCCGCAGAGGCCGTGGACCGTCGTGTGGATGCCTTGCGTGGAGGCATCGAGCGTGGATCTCGCTTGGGAAAATTAGGAGTGGGTGTCGGAGAGATGATCGGAGGCGGCTCCGTTGAACACTCTTTTAAGAACAAGGGTACTGCGAAGGTTCGCCCTTCCTCTAGCGCCAATTCTGTTGGTGCAAAAATCTGCTTGCACCGGAGAAGCTGGAGTCGGCAAAGTCGCGGTCGCCGCCGGGACCTGCAAAGGAAGTCTAAACCGGAGGTGGGGTTGCTCCGGCAAGACCCTCCGACGCTCAAGTCAGTTCTCTGCCTCAACAAGAATGGAGTGCTCGAACAGAGAATTTAGCAGAGTTTTGAAATAAGAAATGAGCTTATCGAATAACGTATCTGGGTCTCCCTTTTATAGGCGGAGGAAGCAACGAATTGATGGCGACGTTTGTAACCGTCTGGCAGTGGACTGCCCAGGGTCAGGCGGAGTTTGCTGCGAAGCGTAGTGGAACGGACCCGTGGCTATCGCTGGGGCGTGCCACGTGGAGTCTGCCGCATGAAGTGGGGCGGCGTTTTGCCGTCGTGACTTGCCAGTGGATGGGAGAATCACGCAGTATCCGTTGCAGGAGGTGGAGCAGGATCGTGGCCGTTTATCGTGGCTGGTCAGGTAGTAATGGAGCCACGCGGGATCCATCATGGGGAGTGGAGCAGTGCTGCGATTATTACTGCGGCCTATCAGGGAGTGGTGGAGCTGCGCGGAATCCGCCGTAGGAAATGTAGCAGAATCATGTCCGCGATCGTGGCCTGGGAGTGCTGATCTGTCGGCTGAAGTTTGGCAGTGGTCAGAGTCCGGCCACCGTAGAGGTCCGGACGAAGACTGTCTGCAGCCGTTGGAATCGAGGATGGAGCCCGGCTCCCGTAGGAGTCCGGGCGAAGTTTTTCTGCAGTCAAGGTTAAAGGCGAAGTCCGACTCCCGTAGGAGTTCGGTCAAGGCTTACCAGCAATTAACGTTGAGGACGGAGCCCGGCTCCCGTAGGAGTCTGGGAGGAGTCTGCTCGCAGCTGAAGTTATCGGCGGAGTCCGGCTCCTGTAGGAGTCCGTCTGGCTCCCATAGGAGTCTGGTCGCAGTCTGCCTTGCAGCCGTTGGAGTCGAGGATTGAGCTCGGCTCCCGTAGGAGTCCGGGCGAAGTTTTCCTGCAGTCAAGGTTAAAGGCGAAGTCCGGCTCCCGTAGGAATCCGGACGGGGCTTACCAGCAGTTAACATTGAGGATGGAGCCCGGCTCCCGTGGGAGTCCGGGCGGAGTCTGCTCGCAGCTGAAGTTATCGACGGAGTCCGGCTCCCGTAGGAGTCCGTCCGGCTCCCGTAGGAGTCCGGTCGCAGTCTGCCTTGAAGCCGTTGGAGTCGAGGATGGAGCTCGGCTCCCGTAGGAGTCCGGGCGAAGTTTTCCTGCAGTCAAGGTTAAAGGCGAAGTCCGGCTCCCGTAGGAATCCGGACGGGGCTTACCAGCAGTTGATGCTGAGGACGGAGCCCGGCTCCCGTAGGAGTCCGGGCGAAGCTGTCCTGTAGTCGATGTCGGCGGCGGAGCCCGGCTCCCGTAGGAGTCCGGACAGAGTCTGCTTGCGGCTGAAGTTGTTGGCGTCGAGGATGAAGCCCGGCTCCCATAAGAGTCCGGGCGAAGTCTCCCTGCAATTAAAGTCAGAGGGGAGGTCCGGCTCCCGTAGGAGTCCGGACGAGGCCTACCAGCGGTTGATGCTGAGGACGGAGCCCGGCTCCCGTAGGAGTACGGGCGGAGCTGTCCTGTAGTCGATGTCGGCGGTGGAGCCCGGCTCCCATAGGAGTCCGGGCGGAGTCTGCTTGCGGCTGAAGCTGTTGGAGTTCTCGGTGACAGAGCCCGGCTCCCGTAGGAGTCCGGACGAAGTTGTCGTGTAGTCATTCCACTGAGGACTTCGACTGTGGGCATTTTATACCCAACAGATATCTTCTTCAAGATGTCCATTTAAGAATGCCGTTTTCACATCCATCCACCATATTTCATAATCAAAATAGACTGCAACAGCAAGCAATGTGCGGATGGATTTTAGCATGGCTCCGGGCGACAAGGTATCCTGATAGTCAATGCTTTCGCACTGACTATAACCTTTCACTACGAGCCTAGCCTTGAATGTCTCTATATTCCCATTTGTACCTATCTTTCTCTTGAAGATCCATTTACACCCAATAGGTACAATACCTTCAGGTGAATTTATCAAGGTTCAAACTTAGTTTGAGTGCATCGAGTCAATTTCTGATCTCATTGCCTCTAACCATTTCTCAGAGTCGATATCTGATATCGCCTCGTCATAGGTCTTGGGATCATCACCATGAGCCCTATTTTTCGTGAGGAATATTTTCTCTATATCCTCTTGTATAGTACCTAAGTACCTTTCACGAGGACGAAAAACTCTAGTCGATCTACGAGATGGAAGAGATTATGTTAGGACTAGTTCTGATTGATTTGGTTCCTCAGGTTCTTTAGCTCGTTGCTCTTGGGAGATTTCTCCTTGAGCTTAATTATTTTTTCGATGCCACCATCTTGAATAAACTATTTTTCAAAAAAAATAGCATTTCAACTCACAATCACATTATGGTTTTTCGAAATATAGAAATAGTATCCTAATGACTCTTTAGGATATCCTATGAATCGAGCTCTAAAAGATCTGAACTCTAACTTGTCCACCTACTGTCTCTTAACATGAGCCAGACAACCCCAAATTCTGAGATGATTCAGACTTGGCTTCTTACCATACCATATCTCATACGGTGTGATAGGAACGATTTTAGAGGAAACCTTATTCAATACATATATTGCTGTTATAAGACAATGTCCCTAAAGAAACTCAGGAAGGTTCGTGAAGCCCATCATGGAACGGACCATATCTAATAGGGTCCGATTTCTCCATTTTGAAACCCCGTTGAGTTGTGGCATTTCAGATGGAGTATATTGAGAGACTATGCCATTATCCTTAAGATAGTCTAGGAACTTCTGACTAAGGTATTCACCTCCTCGATTTGATTGAAGAACCTTAATGGACTTTTTTGTTTGTTTTTCTACTTCATGTCTGAATTCTTTAAACCTTTCAAAGGCTTCAGACTTGTGTTTCATTAGAAACACATATCCGTACCTAGACATATCATCGGTAAAGGTAATGAAGTAGACATAGTTGCCTCTAGCCGGGCACATCAAATGGGCCGCACACATCCGTATGTACTAGGGCAAGTAGGTCTATGGCCCTTTCTCTATATCCTACAGAAGGGAGTTTGGTCATTTTGCCTTGAAGGCATGATTCACAAACTAGATATGACTTAAAAGTCAACAGACTCAACAGCCCAAATTTCTCCAATTTGTTAATCTTGTCTTCCACTATATGACCTAGCCTTAGATGCCACAGATACCTATCATTTAGACTATCTCTAGCCCTTTTAATTCCTATGGTATTCACATTTTGCTCGATATTAAATACAGATACATCAATATATAGCTGATAGAGATCGTTAATAAGAAAACTATTTGTAACTTTATTATTTTCATAAAGTATGTTACAATGGTCTTTTTGAAAGCTAATCACATAGCCTTCTTGTGCTAAACATGAAACAGAAATCAAATTTCTGCTTGCTGCAGGCACATAATAACAGTCTCTAAGAACTAAATCTAGTCCTAACGGTAATCACAGAGGGTAGGTTTCCATGGCCACAGCAGCAACTCTTGCTCCGTTCCCAATGCATAGGATCATATCCCCATCCCTCAGCCTCCTGCTCTCCTAAAGATCCTGCATAGAAGTGCACAAATGAGCACTGAAACCAGAGTCAAGTACCCAACTGGATGTAGAGAAAACCGTAAGATTAGATTCTATAACGACCATACCTCCAGAAGGACCATCCTTCTTGTTCTTCAAGGTGACCAGGTATTGAGAATAGTTTCGCTTCCAATGGCCGTCTGATTGGCAGTGGAAATATTTTTCCTTTTCAGCAGCCTTCTTCTTCGGTTCTGTCTTCTTCTTCTTCCCATCCACCTTCTGCTTCTTCATAAACTTTTTTTTCTTTCCAAAAGACTTTCTCTTGAAAAAAGTCTGCTCTACAGTGAGAACTGAGCTTTTTGAACCCTCCATAGAAAGCTCAGCCGTAACCAGCATGTTCATTAACTCGACCAAGGTACACTGCATCTTATGCATATGGAAGTTCATGATGAACTGACCATATGCATCAGACAAGAACTGAAGGATCACATCAGTCTGAAAATCTTTATCTAAGATGACACCGAGCTTCTCAAGCTCCTCAAGATCCTTGATCATTGTCAAACAATGATCTTGGACTGACTGCCCATCACGTATTTTAGTCTTAAAAAGTCTTTGACAGACTTGATACTTGGCTACGTGACTTTGTTCACCAAACAACTCTTGTAGGTGAGCCAACATTTGGTGGGTAGTCATAATATTCTCATGTTGGCACTGCAAGTCATCAGACGTTGCACTCAACATGTAGTACCTTGCTTTGTTATCATCATCCATCCACTTTTCTAGAGACACTCTCTGTTCAGCAGTCGGACGTGCTGGTATGGCAGGTGGGTCCTGATCCAAGATATGGGTCAATTTTTTGGAACCCAGAATAATTCTGTAGTTTCTTAACCAGTCCTTGAAATTGGGTCCAGTCAATCTGTGGGTGTCTAGTATTTTGGTCAGGAGGTTGGACGCAGACATATTTTCTATAGAGAGTCAACAGTTTCTAGTTAGATTTTGTAATCAGACTTAACCAATTTGTTTAGAGATTTTATTTTTAAACAAATTAGACTCCCACTATTTTCTCAGATCTCCACACTCCCTTGATAGAGATGTGAAAATTTTTATGATCAGTGATTTCTAGTGGGTAGTGCGATCTCACCGACTGGCTCACCACCTCACCTAACAGTTATTGGTGATGGATCAACCGATGAGTGGACAACTCTTGTCCAATGATTTTCTAATCATAGTGCATCCAAAACTTGGTCTCTAATTCATGAAGCTCATCGTGCCTGGAATATTGCTCCAATCCTTAGTTAAGTCAAACCCATCATTTGCACGAACTAGATTTTTGATTGGGTCCCTCATCGTATCCGAAATATTGAGCCCAATCCATCCTCTAATTCGTAGCATCCAATGCCTAATGGACATGGTTGCATCTTTTTGGTGCAACTGAGCCACCATATCCAGCCGAGAATAATCAACCCCAGGAAGGGCCCGCACATCCACAATGGTGGAAGATCTAGATTTAATATTTTCTTAGGGATATTTGATTTAGGTCTCATTAAACTTGACTTGACATAGTCATAACAATTATGACTAACCTAGTGGCATGGGTTAGCTCGAATTGTTAGCCACCTCAAATCAGAACTGGGTTAACACATATAGCCAGGTAAGTGAGATCGATGGAAGGGATATGCTATTAACTCGACAAGAATGCATTCGAATCAAGTAGCTCCTAATTAAAAATCAGTCGATCACATCTGCCCAACTTACCTTAGACACCAAATTATCAAACCAGAACTAATTGGGTTAGCCTACAATCCAGGCTCTAACCACTGAGCCAAATTAGGTCTTAACTTGATTGAGTCACATCTAAATGTGATTCGACCTTGACCCAGACATAATCCTATTAGGCTGGTCAATTATTAGCTTTCATGATCCTACCTAACCAACTGTTGATTCGGTTTGATCAACCGCTAGATCTAATTGAGCTATCCAAGCCCGAACCCAATTTTATGAAAATGACTTAGATCTGAAATTCTCAATTTTAGACCTAATTTTATTTCATAAAATTAATTCATTAATTAAGTCTTGGGTTCATAAACAAAATATGTAAAATAAATCCTAAGATTTTAGGATCTAAGATTTTGCAGAAAAGTAAGTTTTGATTTCTGATTAAGGATGAACGCACAGCACCCCTACACGTCATAAGAACACCCATTGATTAGGAGGAGAGGGTCTTTAAACCCTACTTTATTCTTATGACTGGACGGTCATGAGGAACACCTTAATCAGAAATATAAATTTAACTATAAAACTAGTTAGATCTAAATTTATATATCACATATACAATTTAAGATCTAACTATTACATGCTTTGCATACATCTCATGTATCAAAAATTGATCTCATTAACATGCTTTCAGATTTAATACATCATATGTAATATTTCAAAAATAAAATTTAATATGAACTATTCAACATAAAATTTATTCTAGACAGTTACTAGAATAATTCTATAACTAGTCTAGGCATGCAACAGATCAATCTTATGTATTATCCAAATTTTTATTTTTTATTTTTATCTGAATATATAATATTTATATCATCAAAATCAAAGAATAAATTAGATCTAAATTATATTTTAATCTCATTAAAACATAAACTTACAAGACTATTCATAGATCAAACTATTCCTAGTCTAGTCATGCATCTCATGCATCTTAGATCTTCTCAGATTTAATTTTAAATATTTTAATTTTAGATCCTATCACATCTGATGTGATATCTAAAATCCTTTAATATCAGATAAATTAAGATTAAAATTAGATCTAAATTAGATCTGAAACTGAGCCATCAACCTGGCTCTGATATCAGTTGAAGGAAAAACAACCTTTTTCCTTGTAAGATCTTCCAGATTTCATCAAATTTGGGATAGAATAATTTAATAAAAATTTTATCCTATATTTATTTTAGATCTAAATCTCTAGATCTAATTATATTATCTGATATTAATTTTAAAATAAATCTAAAAGTATGAGAAATATGAAATACCTCAAGGGTAATCTGATTACCCTGTAGATGATCGCAGCAAGCCTGAGGTTCTGATTTAGCCACACAATCGTCTGACCTCTACCAGTATCTACTTAGGTAGGACCTAGATTATCTTCTCCTTGCAAATCTCTGCTCCAAAAATCAAAACTAAATCTGATTAGGAAGATCTTCAAAAGTCTTCCTGAAGTTGGAGCAGCAGCTTGTCGAAGAACTCCTGCAGCCTTCCTGTTCAAGGCGTCACCACGCCTTGATCCTTCACCAGATGGATGCCCAACCTCTTGGGTGTGAAGAGGGGAGAGGGAGCACCAGGGAGGACATAAAGAAGAGGAGCGGTGGCTGGATTTTGCTGGGTAGGGGGCAATCACTAGAAACCCTAGGCGTAGACAGGGTTTATATAGACCCTGCTGCGCTATGCAGTGCCACATCATTCGATCAATCAAAAAATTTTATTTAATCCAAAAAAATTTTGATTGATGGAGTGATATCATCTGATCACATCAGATAAAAACCCCACCCTCTCTCCTATGTTGGCACCAACATTGGATAAGCATAAGGGAGATGGTGCCCAAGAGTCCATGTTGATCAAGACTCCTCTTGATCTTTATCCACTTGGGGCGCAAGCCTTATCCAATTGTGGTGCCCACTTTGATGCTTATTTTTGGTAGGTCGACACTCCACAAAAAACCTCCAATAACTTCTTGCCAAGTGGCCTTCAGGTTAAGACCCATATGTCAACATTTGACAGATGTCCTAAAATGAAAATGGTAGGTGTCAGGAATTAGCAGATGTTATCTTAAATTCATCTCATGAATTAAGATAAGACTTTTTTGAGTTGGACTGGCTCCAGTCAGACTGAGAAAAACCTTTTCAAGATTCTCTGAGTGAGTCAAATCACATTTGGCTTAGTCAAAATGAAAAAGATTGCACAAGGAGAAAGTTAGGCTCAATCATGTGCTAGCATGATTTCCTTGAATCTAATTGGATCTAATCCAAATCAATTGGGCTAGCCCAATTGATAACATCTAGATCCTAACCCTTATTTGTGTGACCCAGTTAGGTTTAATTTTGTATGATAATGAGACATAACGTGATCTCATCATCGACATCATCAAAACTCCTTTCGATGGACCAGAACTCTTCTGATTCATACAATTAGAATGATCGATCATCAAGATCATTCTAATTGCTCTCAAAATCTACCAGTGACACCTAGCAGTATATGGTGGCAACCCATCAGAACTGAAGATGAATCTCTCAGTGCAGCTACCTATGTGATTGAGTTTCTCTATCATGAGTCCCGACTGAATTAGGGTTAAGGTGAACTCATCAAACCCAACATCAGTCATATGAGTTAATCGATCGATCTGAGTCCGATGTGAAATCCTAATGAAAAACTCTTTTTCATTATTTTACTCTACCATGGCCATGGGCTTAAGGACTCAATCTTTCGATCTCCATAGGACTACTCCTCTCATCTACCGAGATTGATAGATCCCATCTTGGTGCGACCTAGTTCCTACAATGAATATGCTACAGCCAACATACACCTCAGGATTCTGAATGGCTAGAAAATCAAGTTATGGTATAGTCAAACTATAACACACTCAAGGTGAACTGTTGATGTACCTCAGGTCAAAGAACTAAATACACAACTATAGCATCGAGCTAGTCATCGACGAGAAGGTAGACTTCCTTATGACTGCTCGAGGTGGTCATGCTCAGTATTCTCGTTCTCAACGAATATCTGTACTTTCACTTTGGTGTCTCCACACCATAGACTCAAGACACATCTACCCTAAGGAAGTGATTGTACACCAATCTTCCAGATCGATCACCATCCTCATGATGATCCCATGGTCAGGAGCTGTTTATGAGTTAGTTATGTAAATTCATGCCTTAAATTTTCAACTCTTGAAAATATGAATTGACATTCCTACTAACTCAAAGGATGTATCACAGACACAATGTATACAATGTGATAGAAGAATATCCCATTTATTGATTTATAGTCAAAATTATAAATTTGCCCTTAGATTTGTATAGGAATGTGTCAGCCAATCTGGCATCTAGGGCACACATCTAACAGCCAACTTATCCTATATGTTTTATGTTGAATGCCTTAGGTTTGTTAATGCAGAAGAAAGAGTCCTTCTGCCTATGAAACACATATTATTCCATGCCAATTTAAATCTCTCCGTGTGAGAATTTTTATCGCCAAGAGTTGGCATCCCTTTGGGTGGATAAGTCATCTCTTCATTTCCTTTTTGAATGGGGCGTGCTCCATCAAATGGTGCATGCTATATGCTAGGGTTTTTGATGCTGATAAGAGAGGAAAAGACATGAAAAATCTAGGAAAAAGATAAGAAAAAAAATAGAGAGGAAAAATAGAAAGAAGAGAGGAGAGAAAAAGGAAAGCAAGGGTTGCTTGTCCTAGGGTTTGATTTTTCTAAGTGTTGGAGTTCCAAATCAATTTTAGATGGTGATTTTTCTTGAGAAGAAATTCCTAGCATGGTCCTAGTGGAGGATTCAAAGGTGTACAGGTGGTGGTGCAATCGGTTCTCAAAAAAAAAAAGCTGGCAGTGTTCTCATGAAGAAGGCTGTAGCACTACATTGGTTGGAAAAGATCCTAATCAGTCCCATATGGATCACCGTTGGAGAGCTTCTACTTTGGAGTCTTGTGAAGATTATTCTGTTATCAGATTATCATCTTCAGAAAGTATTACTTCTGCCCTTATGCATGCTTGTTTTTGGTTGGGTTGAAGTCTGTAAGGAAATTTTAGGATTTGTCTTCTAGTCGACTAGTTTTAATTGTTAAAACTTCTTTCATGCATGTTAAAAATTTTTAAAATTCATATTCTGCTGTGCGATCGAAACCCAACACTGCCTGCCCACAGGCTGTCGCTAGCTGCCCCTGCCGTAGTTGTTGACCACCACCGCCATAGACTGCCACCCCCATCGCCACTACCACCAACAGGTGACCATAATTTTTTGTTCATTTTTAATTAAAATATATTCATCAGAAAATATCAATTAGTTTAACTTTATATATTATAAAGCATATTTTTGTGAATTTTTTATTTTTCACTCAATGATGGAACTTCATTTCTAATGCATAATTACACTCTTCTCGACGATGAATTTATAAGTCATTGTAACTATTTCTTTTTTTCTATTTTTTAATCATAAAGATCCAAGTCTGTTGTACCTCATGGTCCTAGGGATTGCCAAAGTAGAAGGAGAGGGTGAGAGTATTTTTTTTTGGGGGGGGGATAATTTTATCCTTTTTTTTGCAATATTGTCAGGTAAGTGGTAATCTGGATAGCCACCCCTCTCCAAGGCTATCTAGATTGCCTCCTAGGAGGCAATCTAAATTGCCTTGGTAATCTAGATTACTATTCAAAAGACATACCAAATACAGTTATCTAGTAGGCCCAGTTTAATTGTCAGTAATTCAGATAGATTGCCAACTACCAAATGCAACCTTAGAGATTGTTGTTTGACAGCTCAAAGATGGAGAAAACCATTGAGCATGGATCCTTATAAGTTCATTAGCAGGGAAATGAATGCAATTTTCTTACCAGCTAACATTCCTTTATTCAAATTAATAACCAGATCAAATATGAACCACTCATCATCAGTCTAAAAATACTATTATGTATGGTTGTTCTAATGATGGAAGTGGTCAGGAATTCCCAAGTGGTGATCAAACAGCTCAACAGAGAATGTAAGTATCATGGTGAGACATTTCTGAGATTTCATATCAGACCCATGAAGTTGGTTGGAAGTTTTGCTGAGGTAACCTTAAAGTTCATCCCTTGGTCAAAAAAGTGAGAGGCTAATAAGCTGGTGCAAATGATTTTGAGAGAAGAATGCCTGAGAATGTTTATATCAAGCTCATCACTTCGGAAAAAGGATCTTTGCCATCAATTTTTGGGAGATTGATCAAGGGGATAGCACAATTTGTGGTTGGTAGTTGGCAATACCCATTCATTTAGGATTTGAAGAATTCCTTGGCACAGTTTCAAGCTCAAGACTGGAATTACTTGATTATGGATGACAAGCTTTATGATGAACAACCTAATGGATGATAAGATTTTTAAGAAACAAACTGATGGACTTCTATTAAGATGTTTAGGTGCAGAAGAATCTATATTAGTTATAGGTGATGTCCATGAAGGCATGTGCAGAGCCCATCAAGCATGGCAGAATATGTTGGTTGATCATTAAACACAACTACTACTAGTTGAAGATACTGAAAGACTGTACATGATATACTAAAGGGTATCAAGCATGCCAAAAGCATGGACTATGTAGAGAGACCCAACAATAGAGTTAAATTACATGTTAAAACCTCAGTCATTTAGGGGTGAGGCCATGGACTTAATTGGTCAGATTAATGCTCCATCTTTTGTGGATCACGAATTTATTATTACTTACTCCATTAGGTTGGTTGAGGCAGTGCTTATAGTTCATAGTTTGGCCTCTCAGATTTAGTTATGAATGACCAAGGATCTATCTTTACTAGCTGAGAGGTTTTAACATTTATGGAAGAGTCTAACTTCCATATTGTCGACTCAACCTCATATTATACTCAAGGCAATGGGTAGGCTGAGTCAACCAACACGATGTTTATGGCCAATATTTGTAAATTTATGAGTGACAGATCAAGAGCATGGTATGAAGTATTACTAGAGGTGCTGCAAGAATACAAGACATCTAAATGTCTGGCCATTGGAGCTATATGCTACTCTTTGACATATAGCCATGTTGGAACCAAAGGGAAAAGAGATGGAAAGTTTGAAAATTAAAATGGCTTCAAGACGTGTAGCACTACCACTTTCCTTAAGGCTTTATTCGTCCCCACCAATCAAGTATACAAGGAGAATGTGATAAGCCTTTAGGATACCATGAAGCCTAATGTTTGATCATGTTCTACACTAACAGATCAAACCAATGAGCCTTCACCAGTGTACAAAATCACGTTGATCTGATAGAGTTAGATTGTTTGTTACTATCTTGGGAAACTAATGGACTATTTATAGAGAAGACCACGTCCATTAGGATAGTCATCTTTTATGAAGAGCTGCGAGAATATGCATGTTCTTCAGAAGCATGCACCTTTGTCCCTAACGGATACGTCCCTTCTTGAAAACAGTAATCGGATGCTTCTTTTTACAAAGAAATATGATAGAAACAATAAGAAAATTGATTTTTAAAATTTTAAATCATTTATCTGAATTTTCAAAATTCAAAGTCTATCCGAAAATCATTGACCAAAGATTTGAGATGTAAAATAAAACACTAAAACTTATATTATTAAAAATATCTAATATTTCCCCACAATATTCAAAATAAGTTAATTTTATTATATCAATAATAATTCTAAAATTTTATGCATAAATGAAGATATCTTACGATTTGAATCTTCACTCAGTGATGATAAGTTAAAGCTTATCAGAAAGGTATGGCAGACTGATCTTTAAACCAGTGATTCTATTTTGACTAGCTAAACATATATTTATACCTAAAATACTTGCACTAATGAATGCTCAACATTAGTTGACACTTTTATGGCCTTATGTCTGTATCCTTTTCATGAGTGCTTTAAGAGCCAAATCCTTAGCTCCAAGAAATGGCCTCACTTCACAAGCACATGAATAGACTATCAAAAGTGCCTTCTTAACTAAAGCACTTCAAAGAATTCTATTATAAGTCTATTAAGAGCATTTAGCTCACCTTCTCTTTGTACATTATGGGTACCAAGCACTTTCACCTTGGGATGAGATTAAAATTATAGTGCTTGCAATCACTCTTATGATGTACTTCATCTCATTGAACTCAAAACTTGATTTGTATCCAGTGTTGAGTTAAGATTTTATCATAAGTGATCTTAAAATATGGGCTTGAGTCCCATCCTTTTGATATTTTAAACACCAAATCCCTGACAAGTCCCTTTGTTAATGGAACGATCAAATTTTGACCTGATCTTATAAAGTTAATAGTTATTACTCCATTTGTAATTAACTTTCTTACATAACTATGCCTTAGTCCAACATATCTAGACTTTCCATTATATACTTCATTATATGCTCTTGATAGTATGGCTTCACTATCTCAATATATAGATATAGGTGGCAATGGTTTAGGCCATAAAGAAATCTCATATAAGAGATTTCTTAGCCATTTAGCCTTTTTGTTTCCTGAAGCTAGAGCAATAAACTTTGCTATCATGGTGGAGTCTGCTATATATGTTTGCTTCTTGGATCCCTAAGAAATTACACTCCAACCAAGTATGAAGATCCATCCACTTGTTGAAGCATGATCTTCTTTATTTGTAATCTAATTGGTATCCATATATTCTTCTAAAATAGAAGAATATCTACTATAAAGAATACCATAATTTATAGTTTTCTTTAAGTACTTTAGAACTCTACATATAGCATGCTGATGTAAATTACTTAGATTACTTGCATATCTATTTAACTTTCTAACAGCAAAAGCAATGTCAGGTCTAGTATAAGTTATAGCATACATTAAGCGTCCAATAACTTTTGCATATTCTAACTACGCAATAGGCTTAGCAGTATTTGAACTAATTTAAGATTAGGATCAAAAGGTGTTGATGCAAAAGCACAATCTAAATAATTAAATTTTTTTAGTACTTTTTGTATATAATGAGATTGAGATAAAATTAAATTATTATTATCTTTAAGAATTCTTATTCCTAGTATAATATCATCTATACCCATATCTTGTATAACAAAATTACAGGATAAAAATCTTTTAGTAATGTCAACTTATTCTAAATCAGTACCAAAAATTAACATATCATCTACATACAAACAAATAATAACACCTTTTCCATTACTAAAGTTACTATATACACATCTATTAGATTCATTTATTTTATAGCCATTAACAAGCACAATTTGATCAAATTTTTGACGCCATTTTTTAGGAGCTTGTTTTAACCCATATAAAGAATTAATAAGTTTGTATACTTTATATTCTTGTCCGGTAACTACAAACTCCTTAGGTTGTTCTACATATACTTCTTCATCTAATTCATCATTTAAAAATATAGTTTTTATATCTATTTGATGAATAACCAACTTATAAATAAATGTAAAAGAAATTAATAATCTAATAGTTACAATCCTTGCTACTAGTGCATATGTATCAAAATAATTAATTTCTAGCTTTGAATTTATCAATAGTTCCATCTACTTTTATTTTCTTCTTAAAAATCTATTTGCAATCAATTGCCTTAAAATCTGACAGAAGGTCAACTAATTTTCTTGTATTATTATCCATAATAGAATCCATTTCTTCATTAATAGCTTCTTTCTAGAAAGCAGCATCTTGAGATTTCATTGCCTCTTTATAAGTAATAAAGTCTGCTTCTGTATTAAAACAATATGGTATATGCTTACTAAATGATTCTCTAGTCCCTTCCACTAGGAACATAAAGAAATCCAATCTAAAGGATCTTGCTTTTCTAACTCTTTTACTTCTTCTAGTTTTAAGGTTTTCTTCTTTGTCATTTTTTTCTAGAAGATGAACATATTCTTTAGGTCTAAGAATTGAATTAAATCTAGTTTCATCAAGTAAAGCATCTCTTGACTCAATTACAGTGTTGACTGCTAGTGAGTCAGTAGGTTCTATTACGATGAACCTATATGCCTTACTATTTTGTGCATATCCTAGAAATACGCATTCAATTCCTCTTTCTCCTAATGTTCTCTTTTTGAGTTCAGGAACCCTTACAATAGCCCTACATCCCTAAACTCTTAAATAGTTTAGATTAGGCTTTCTTTTCTTTCAGAGTTCATATGAGGTTGTATTGCTCCTTTTATTAGGAACTCTATTTAATATATGACAAGATATAATTAAAGCTTCATGCCAAAAGTCTTGATTTAAACCATAATTAGAAAGCATAGCATCAACAATTTCCTATTTTTTCATTTTGCCATACCATTCTATTGTGATGTATAAGGAGCAAAAGTTTTAGGAACAATTTCAATAGATTCAAAATAACTAGGATTATAATATTCATCTCCTCTATCAGTTCTAAAATTTTTAGTGAAAGTTTCACAATGAAATTCTACTTTAGATTTATAAATTTTAAACTTTTCAAATACTTCATATTTAGAATACAATAAATAAATATAATAATATTTAGAATAATCATCTATAAAAGTTACAAAGTATTTCTTTCCTCCTATAGTTGGTATATTATTCAAATCACACACATCATTATATACTAATTCAAGCAAATTTGTACATCTTTCTACCTTAGAAAAAGGGTTTCTAGTTATCTTAGTAAGTATGCATATTTTACATTTATCACCATGTTCATCAAAGTATGAAATTCAGTCAAGTTTAACCATATGATGCATTCTTCTAAAATTTACATGACCTAAACGATTATACAATAAATAAGAAGAATCAATAATATAAGCACAAGAAATTTTTCTCTTACTAATATTAAGCTTAAACATGCCCTCATATATGTAGCCTTTTCCCACAATGATTCCACCCTTAGAATACATTTGTTTGCTACAAACACTAATTTGAATTCAAATTTGTTAAGGAGACTACCAAAAATAAGATTTTTTCTAACTTCTAGTATATAATATACACTATTAAGAGTAAGTGCCTTTCCAGAAGTAAATTCAAGTTCTATAATTTCCTTCTCCTTAACTTCTGCATTGGACAAGTATTTCATGTAGAGGATGTTCCATCTTTACTAGTTCATACTTCTTGAATAGATTCTTGTTCTTGCATACATGTCTAGTTACATCGGAATCAATTCACCAAGCTTCATCACCTTCAAGAATATTAATTTTCGATATCATTGCAACAAAACTTTCTTTTGTTGCTGGTGCACCCTTCTTTTTAAGAAGGCCAGGCGACATTCTATCTTATGGTGTGTAGATTTTTTATAATGAAAGCATGCACCTTTTTTCTTCTTTTTATTTTCCTGAGTAATGGTAGATTGATAGGCTCTCTTCTTTGTGGGTTTTCTAATCTGACTTTCCTCTACCACATGGACTTTGGTAAGATGAGAATTTTTGCTTCTTATTTTCATCTTGCTTGTGATCTTCCTCCTTAATATGGAGATGGTTAGCTAAGCCCTCCAAAAAGATATCCTCTTTTTTATGCTTTATACTTCTTTTAAAGCCTTTCCATGATGGAGGAAGTTTATCAATAATGGAGGACACAATTATAGTTTCATCTATATGCATGTTGTGCAACTTATAACTATTAAGAATATGCTCTATCTCATGCAATGCTCCATAATAGATCTATCATCAATTATCTTATAATTACTAAATTTGCTAACAAGGAACTTCTTACTGGTTGCATCCTCTGACACATATCTTCCTTCAAGTTTCTCCCATAATTCTTTTGCAATAGCCACATTCTGATAGGTATCAAGAGCACATCTGACATCCCATTCAGAATATGTCCTCTATATATATATAGTTATCATTATCCCACTTTTGTCAAGTACGAGCTTCTGCCATAGTTTCATCATTGTTCTCTTCTAGTCTAGGTGTATTGAGGATGACATAGACAACTTTGAGAGTTGTAAGGAGGAAATGTATCTTCTTTTGTCATCTCAAAAAATTTCCTCCTTCGAAATGCTCTAATTTGATAAAATATGTAGTCATCTCTCAAATTATTGTGAACGCCATTTGTTGTAAAATGGAATAAAGCCTTAAGATTATTGAAACCAAAGGGAAGAGAGATGAGAAGTTTGAAAATTAAGATGGCTTCAAGGCATGTAGCACTGCCACTTTTTTTAAGGCTTATTCACCCCCACCAATCAAGTATGCAAGGAGAATATGTGATAAGCCTTTAAGATACAATGAAACCTAATATTTGATCATATTCTACACTAACAGGTCAAATCAATGAGCCTTCATCAGTGTTTATAATCACATTGATCTAACAGAGTGGGATTGCTTGTTATTATCTTGAAAAATCAATGGACTATTTATAGAGAAGTCTGTATCCATTAGGATAGTTGCATCTTTTATGAAGAGACATGAGAATATGCATTTTCTTTATAAGTGTGCTTCTTTCTCTCTAATAGATATGTCCTTTCTTAAAAATAGTAATCAGACACTTCTTTTCATGAGGAAATATGATAAAAATAATAAAAAAAAATATTTTCAAATTTTAAATCATTTATTTGAATTTTTAAAATTCAAAATCTACCTGAAAAATGTTGACCAAAAGTTTGAGATGTGAAACAAAATACTAAAACTTATATTATTGAAAAATCTAGCAAGCCATAAGGTAATTTTGCCAATGGAGAGAACGTCTCTATCACATTGAGTAATTCATTAGTCCAAGTTAGTTAGTCAAGATTATTCTCAAGCCATGATGCCTAAATTTGGGCACTTAGATGACTTGAATTGAGTAGCATTAGATTGATTGCATGCTCCAAAGCTCAAGGTTTCATAGTCTTATGGCAAGGTCTAGTTTGGGCCTTTTGGAGCTAGTGAATTAGTATGGAAGATTATCCTTGCTATAGGTTTAAAAGACCCAAGATTTGCAAAATGGTCTTCAAATTGAGAAGGACCCTATGTTATCCATCAATTTCATCCACGGAGGTCATGCAGGCTAAAAACTATTGATAGTCAAATGTATGATCAGTCAATAAATGAAAGATACGTAATATACACTACACAGCTCTTCATGCCTTCTTCTCTTGAGTGGGATAAAGGGGTAGAACCCAAGCCTATGATTGGGTAGGATGATTACAGGTGTCCCACCAATGTTTGAATTGGAAAGAGCTTGAATGGTAGTAGATTCTACTTGCTTGAACTTCAAGGACTCTCGCTACTAAGGTCTACCTTCTTAGAGAATGGGAGGGGGACTATGGAGCTAGACTAAGGACTACGAAATAGGGATAACTAAGATTAATGAAAGTAATGGGAAGATAAGAATAAAATAAAGACAATGATACTTGTTTGATTGGTGAAAAGGTTCCATCTTAAAGTGACATTATGAGGGTAACCTGCACACAAACTAACTTGTCTGGTGTTGAGATCGCTTGAGCAATTGTGAGGCTCTATTGGGAAACTGTGCACGCTATGTGGCATTTCATCAAACAAGTAGGAGGCAGTGTAGTGATGGAAGGAAAGGGCATGAGTGGTGGGGAAGATGGCTGGTCATCCATTGGTTCCAATGAAGGGAATAGGACCTGGTCGAGGGTGGTGCAAGATGGTCCAATACAACCATTGTGGACATTGCATAAGATATCAAAGGATGAGTTGAAAAGTTTGCAATGGTAGTTCACAAAAATCCTAGGGTTCCTGGAGGAGGAAATGGAGGCCTCAAGGAAGGAATGAAAGGGTCTCGCCGTCACTACCCGGAGTCTCGAGTGGAGGGTTCTGTTGGAGTGGGTGGTAAAGGAGATTAAGGAGAAGGGGAAACTGGATTATGATGTAGAGGTTTCAGTTGTGAGGTTTATGATGTAAAGCCTTGGCAGGAGACCACCACTTGTTGCGGTTTTGGTTGGTCAGTGACTGTGAGGTAGCTCTCTCCAATAGCCCATGGTTCATTGTGGACCAGCAACTAGCAATGGAGCCCTGAGTGGCCAACTTTATGCTTGGGACTAGGGCGGTGAGCCACACGGTGGTGTGGCTTAGGTAATTAGAGTTACCTTTAGAGTATTGGAAGGAGAAGCAGATCTTAGGTATTGCTTTGGAAGCCAGAAAATCAATGGCCATCGATGACTTCATTGGCTAGCTCTGGAAGATAGGTTATGCCTGGGTGTGGATTGCCCTCGACGCTACTGTGTCGTTGAAGCCTGGAGTCTTCATCAGGGGACAAAATGGGGCCTTCTGGCAGGCCTTTGTTTACAAAAATATTTTGGCAGTGTATTACTTGTGTGGCCAGCTTGGGCACACTGACAATAGTTGTGGTTTTCCTCAGCCTAAGCCGAGCTCTGACGGAACTGATTGTTCGCTTCAACTTTTTGTGGTGTCTAAGGGTCCAAGATGAAAGTTAGTGGTAGAGCCAATGGCAAAGGAGAAGGAGGCCATGGAGGTTGCAGAATACAGTGGGGTCACTATGTCGGGGATCAATGGTTGGCCATGGTTGGGTCCTTGGATCGTTACCACTAGGATCTGACAGCCGTAGGCTCTCAAGGCTGTGCTGAAGCCAAGGAAGGGGATCGAGTTATCAAGCCCTAACTCATCTTCATTCCAATCGAGTTCACCATAGGAGGCATCAGGTTCGACTTAGTCTCCACTAGACTCGGACGGATGGCAGAAACCCACTAAGGTGGCTCGACATGGATCCCCAAGCTTGGAGGAGGCAGAGATGAATTTAGGTGAGTGAGCTCATCCAAGTTTGAGAAGGAAATTAGATTAGAATTTTGGCGAGGGGACTGTGCTGGGCTATGATGGCAGCCCAAGCTCGCATGATATTCAAATGATTGGGCTAGGCTCCTTTAGAATGAAGCAGGCCTATAGCCCAATGAAGGCCTATTAGGTGAGTGGGAAGGGTGTAGCCCGGGCTTGGAACTAGAAGCCCGATGAGATGAGGCTCCTTTGTCGAGTGAGGGTATGGGGGCCTGACGGTGGTGCTAAAAAAAGATCTGATCTTGGTCAGACCAATGAAATAGATGGTTGACGGTGACTAGACAAAGAGAGATGCTGTGATGGTAGTGGCATCTTATGCCAACCGACTGGCGAGCACTGTGTTTGTTGATGTGGAGGTGAAGTGGGCTGAGCTGATCACTGGGGTCACCATCAGTGATGATGGGGGGCCATCCGGCTCGATGATCAAGGAGGTTGGAGTGTTTGGGTTGTCTACTCCAAGAAAAGGCCCGACTACTGGGGACCTAAAAGGGGAGACTATGCAGTTGATTATCCAGAAGAAGGGGAAGGAGGTGGAATAAAAGGCTGTGGAGGGAATTGGGTCGGCCCATGCGATGCAATTGGAACAAGGGGCGACTGTGGCTAGGCTGAAGGTAGTCTTGGGTATTATTAAGGTTGGATCCAGGGGCCTTATTGAGTACGGGTGAGATGTGGATGTGGACTGCTATACAACGGGGGGAGGGAACTTGGCATCTCACCAGTGATGCTCTACATGAAGTTGCTCCTATGGAATACCTGGGGGGCAGGTAAGCCCTCCTTTATGTCTTCTTTTCATCATCTGATGTATCTCCATAATCCTGAGCTATGTGTGTTGTTTGACACCCATTTATCGGGTAGAGGCCTTATCTGTGCTAGGCACAGGCTATTGAGAATCTGGAGATTCTACAAAATTGAATCTCGTGGGCTATTTGTAGGTATTGTTGTGACCTAGAGGAATGAAGGGGCGGATGTGGATGTCTTTCATAATTATGATCAGCGTGTAGTCATTGCGCTTTTGGAAAATAATAGTTCTTCATGGACCGTATCAGCTGTCTTTGCAACCACGAACTATCAGGAATGATGGACAATCTTGTTGTGACCCAGGTGGTGTGCCCAAGGCCTAGAGGACCAAGGCTAAGGCCAAGGTCCATCATTCATGAGGGCTTCATGGAGGCTCTAGGGCTAGTTGGGCCCTAGGTTGAAAGGCTGTGGGCCTTTCGGGTTCTTGAGGTCTAGATTATGTGGGCCTCAAGGGACCAACTCTTAATGGGTCAGGTCTGGGTCAGAATAGGTGAGATTAGATCAAGTCATGGGTGTACATGGGCTTGGGTTAACCTAATCTTCCATAGAGTTGGTCAAGGGAGTTTTGAGTTTGGGTCACTTGACCCTGTGTTTATATATACATGCACTGTATAGGTTTGATTAAGCCAAGGAATACGAAAACTCTTTCTCCCAAGTATCTCTCTCTCTTCTCCCTCTCTCTCCAGCTATTCTCCATGCCCCAGGAGCAAGAAACCCTAGGGTTTCTTGCCACCAGGTCCATAGAAGGCAGGAAAAGCAGGGGAGGCGCTAGCCCCTCCCCCTTTGTGCCGCCAACCCTTTAGCCTCTCCCTCTCTTGCAGCCACCCAAACATCAGGTCTAAGACTTGAAATCTCTTGCTATAAGGTTGGTACAAGTTTCTCTCAGATCTGGAGTTGATTTGAGGTCGTTTGAGGCACGGGTGAGATCTCCATCAACAGATCTACAGGAAAGGCTACAGCAGGATAGATCTGCAAGGTCTGATTCTATCTATCTTTTTCCCTATCTAGAATATCCCAATTTAAGATCTACAAATTGGAAGACCTCTATTCAAGACTGATCTGGTTGGGTACCAGATCTTGGATTTTTTAGAGGTGATCTTAGAGGCATTCTGCATCTGGAATGAAAGGCTAATGAAGAAGACAGCAACCAGGCTGATTTCATCAAGGGCCTTCGATCGAGTCCAGAAGTCTCCAGATTTGTTCGTTGCTGATTTTGCTGCACCCAAGGTCTATGGGAGGAGTCAGGATCATGCTCCAATAGTTGGTATCAGAGCCACGATGGTGAGAAAGCAGTTCCAAGCACGAGAAGTTGAAGATCCCAAGTGCTGAAAATTTTTAGCAAGGTACCATCAAAGTATATTCTACACTTCTTGATTTTATATTACTTGTTTGGCTTGGATCCAGTCATGGGCAGCAATATGAAGGTCGATCTCGAAAGTTAGATGGTAAGAAAAATTTTTTCATGTGGAAAATCCGGGTGGAGGATCTTCTGGTGCAAGCAGATCTATATCAGGCTTTGGATGAGAAGCCTGAGGGAATGACAGATAGACAGTGGGCATTGTTGGAGAAGAAAGCATGCTCGGTGATCAGAGGATGTTTGGCGGATGCGATGTTGTATTCGGTGCTGGAAGAAAAGACCCCGAAGGGCCTTTGGTCGAAGTTGCACACAATATATATGGGGAAGAATATGTGCAACAAGCTAATGCTGAAGAAGAGGTTGTACAGTCTTCGAATGCAGGAGGGATCTGATGTGATTGGCCACATTCAGAGGTTTGACCAGTTGTGCATAGAGTTAATGAATATCGGGGTGAAGTTGGATGAGGAGGACAAGTCCCTATTGCTTTTGTGTTCGCTGCCAGGATCATATGACTCTTTGGTGACTACACTGCTCTATGGCAAGGAGACTCTAGAATATGAGGATATGATCTCGGTGCTGAGGTCTAATGAGCAAAGAAAAAAGTTGACCAGAGATCGGGCTCCCCAGGAGGGTTTGGCAGTAGGAGAGAAGACAGGTAGAGGCAGAGGCAGAAGCAAGTCCAAGGGCGGTCCAAGTCCAGGGAGGGAAAGAAAGAGATGAAATACTTCAAGTGCAACGAGTTCGGGCACTTCAAGCGAGAATGTCCACTATGGAAGAGCAAGAAGGGAGAAAGAAGTGGCTCAGAATCAGTGAGTGCAGTTGCTGGGCAGTAGGTGGAGGATGATCTACTTGTGGTATCAGATGGTCACAGGCATTACATAGAGGAGTGGACACTAGACTCTGCGTGCTCACATCACTACACACCACACAGGTCTTGGTTTGCGACATACACCAAGATAGATGAGGGATCAGTGACTCTAGGCGATAATCATCCTTGCAAGGTGACTGGGATAGGGACAGTCAGGGTGAGGATGTTTGATGGGATTGTGAGGACATTGACAAATGTAAAGCACATCTCGGAGCTGGAAAAGAATCTGGTATCACTAGGCTACTTGGAGTGCAGTGGATACAGCTTCAGCAGTAGGGCTAGAAGCGGAGTACTGAACATCTCCAATGGAGCTATGGTGGTGATGAGAGGCAGGAGGTTGGACAATAACCTCTATCGCATGGAGGGATCTGTGATGACCGGAGAGTCTGATGCAGCAGCTGCAGCACAGGACCAGCAGGGGGCTTACAGGATGTGGCACTACCGCCTAGGCCATATGGGTGATAAGGGGCTGAGGGAGTTGAGCAGGAGAGGACTCATCTCTGATCTGGAGGATGGTGCTACAGGAGAGATCTGTGAGCCTTGCCAGACGGGAAAGCAGAGAAGAGTTCAGTTCAACATCAGTACAACCCGCAGTGCAGCCCCTCTAGAGTTAGTACACACGGATGTGTGGGGACCAGCCCCAGTTTCAGCTAGGTATGGGGTTAGATACTTCATGACCCTGATTGATGATTTCTCAAGGAAACTCTGGATTTACTTCATGAGAGAAAAATTAGAGATCTTCACCAAGTTCAAGATCTGGAGAGCTGAGGTGGAGAAGGAGCAGGGGAGGAGCGTGAAGTGTCTGAGGTCAGACAATGGTGGGGAGTACACTAGCAGAGAGTTCCAGGACTACTGTGAGGAGTGTGGGATCAGGAGACACTTCTTAGTTAAGGGGACTCCACAGCAGAATGGGGTGGCCGAGAGGATGAACAGAACACTTCTGGAAAAGGCACGATGCATGAGGCTGCTGGCAGGGCTTCCAAAGACATTTTGGGTTGACACAGTTGACGCAGCAGGTTACTTGGTCAATCGATCACCTCACACCAGGTTGGATGGCAGGCTTCCAGAGGAGGTGTGGTCTGGGAGGACAGTTGGGCTGGGCCATCTATGTTGTGATCCAGGTGGTGTACCCAAGGCCCAGGAGACCAAGGCTAAGGCCAAGGTCCATCATTCATGAGGGCTTCATGGAGGCTCTAGGGCTAGTTGGGCCCTAGGTTGAAAGGCTGTGGGCCTTTTGGGTTCTTGAGGTCTAGGTTATGTGGGCCTCAAGGGACCAACTCTTCATGGGCCTGGTATGGACCCAGGATAGGTGAGATTAGGTTGAGTCATGGGTGTACATGGGCTTGGGTTAACCTAATCTTCCATAGAGTTGGTCAAGGGAGTTTTGGGTTTGGGTCACTTGACCCTGTGTTTATATATACATGCACTGTATAGGTTTGATGAAGCCAAGAAAATACAGAACTCTTTCTCCCAAGTCTCCCTCTCTCTTCTCCCTCTCTCTCAAGCCATTCTCCACACCCCAGGAGAAAGAAACCCTAGGGTTTCTTGCCGCCAGGTCCATAAAAGGAAAGAAAAGCAAGGAGGCACTAGCCCCTTCCCCCTTGCAGCCGCCAGCCATTTTCTTCTCTCCCTCTCTTGCAGCCACCCAAGCATCAGGTCTAGGACCTAAAATCTCTTGAGAAGAGGTTGATACAAGTCCCTCTCAGATCTGGAGTTGATCTGAGGTCGTTTGAGGCACAGGTGAGATCTCCATCAACAGATCTACAGGAAAGGCTGCAGCAGGATAGATCTGCAAGGTCTGTCTCCATCTACCTTCTTCCTGTTTAGAATGCTCCAATTTGAGATCTATGAATTGGAAGACCTCGGCTCAGGCCTGATCTAGTTGGGTACCAGATCTTGAATTTTTCAGAGATGATTTCAGAGGCATTCTTCATCTGGAACGAAAGGCTGACGAAGAAGACAGCAACCAAGCTGATTTCGTCAAGGGCCTTAGATCGAGTCCAGTAGTCTTCAGATTTGTTCGTTGCTGGTTCCACTGCACCCAAGGTCTGTGGGAGGAGCCGGGATTGTGCTCCAATAGTTGGTATCAGAGCCACGATGGTGAGGAAGCGGTTCCAAGTGTGAGAAGTTGAAGATCCCAAGTGCTGAAAATTTTTAGCAAGGTACCATCAAGGTATATTCTACACTTCTTGATTTTATTTTGCTTGTTTGGCTTGGATCCAGTCATGGGCAGCAATATGAAGGTCGAGTTTGAGAAGTTTGATGGCAAGGAGAATTTTTTCATGTGAAAAATCTGGGTGGAGGATCTTCTGGTGCAAGCAGATCTGGATCAGGCTTTGGATGAGAAGCCTGAGGGAATGACAGATAGACAGTGGGCATCGTTGGAGAAGACAGCATGCTCGATGATCAGAGGATGTTTGGTGGATGCGGCATTGTATTCGGCGTTGGAAGAAAAGACCCCGAAGGGTCTTTGGTCGAAGTTGCACACCATGTATATGGGGAAGAATATGTGCAACAAGCTGATGCTGAAGAAGACGTTGTACAGTCTTCGGATGTAGGAGGGATCTGATGTGATTGGCCACATTCAGAGGTTTGACCAGTTGTGCACGAAGTTGATGAATATCGGGGTGAAGCTGGATGAGGAGGACAAGTCTCTGTTGCTTTTGTGTTCGCTGCCAGGATCATATGACTCTTTGGTGACTACACTGCTCTACGGCAAGGAGACTCTGGAATATGAGGACATGGTCTCGATGCTGAGGTCTAATGAGCAAAGAGAAAAGTTAACTAGAGATTGGGTTCCCCAGGAGGGTTTGGCAGTAGGGGAGAGGACAGGTAGACGCAGAGGTAGAAGCAAGTCCAGGGGACGGTCCAAGTCCAGGAAGGGAAAGAAAGAGATGAAATGCTTCAAGTGCAATGAGTTCGGGCACTTCAAGCGAGAATGTCCACTATGGAAGAGCAAGAAGGGAGAAAGAAGTGGCTCAGAATCAGTGAGTGCAGTTGCTGGGCAGCAGGTGGAGGATGATCTACTTGTGGTATCAGATGGTCACAGGCATTACACAGAGGAGTGAACACTAGACTCTACGTGCTCACATCACTACACACCACACAGTTCTTGGTTTGCGACATAAATCAAGACAGATGAGGGATCAGTGACTCTAGGCGACAATCATCCTTGCAAGGTGGCTGGGATAGGGACAGTCAGGGTGAGGATGTTTGATGGGATTGTGAGGACATTGACAAATGTAAAGCATGTCCCGGAGCTGGAAAAGAATCTGGTGTCACTAGGCTACTTGGAGCGTAATGGATACAGCTTCAGCAGTAGGGCTAGAAGCGGAGTACTGAACATCTCCAATGGAGCTATGGTAGTGATGAGAGGCAGGAGGTTGGACAATAACCTCTATTGCATGGAGGGATCTGTGGTGATCGGAGAGTCTGATGCAGCAGCTGTAGCACAGGACCAGTAGGGGGCTTACAGGATGTGGCACTACCGCCTAGGCCACATGGGTGACAAGGGGCTGAGGGAGTTGAGCAGGAGAGGACTCATATCTAATCTGGAGGATGGTGCTATAGGGGAGATCTGTGAGCCTTGCCAGATGGGAAAGCAGAGGAGAGTTCAGTTCAACATTAGTACAGCCCGCAGTGCCACCCCTCTGGAGTTAGTACACACGGATGTGTGGGGACCAGCCCCAGTTTTAGCTAGGAATGGAGCCAGATACTTCATGACCCTGATTGATGATTTCTCAAGAAAACTCTGGATTTACTTCATGAGAGAGAAGTCAGAGGTCTTCACCAAGTTCAAGATCTGAAAAGCTGAGGTGGAGAAGGAGCAGGGGAGGAGCGTGAAGTGTCTGAGGTCAGACAATGGTGGGGAGTACACCAGCAGAGAGTTCCAGGACTACTGTGAGGAGTGTGGGATCAGGAGATACTTCTCAATTAAGTGGACTCCACAGTAGAATGGGGTGGCCAAGAGGATGCACAGAACACTTTTGGAAAAGGCACGATGCATGAGGCTGCAGGCAGGGCTTCCAAAGGAGTTATGGGTTGACACAGTTGACGCAGCGGGTTACTTGGTCAATCGGTCACCTCACACCAGGTTGGATGGCAGGCTTCCAGAGGAGGTGTTGTCTGGGAGGACAGTTGGGCTGGGCCATCTACGGGTATTTGGGTGCACGGCCTATGTGCACATTGGAGCTGGTGAGCAGAGCAAGCTAGATGCCAGATCACACAAGGCGGTGTTTCTAGGCTATCCGTGAGGAGTCAAGGGATACAGGCTGTGGGATCTCTTAGAAAAGAAGGTCATCATTAGTCGGGATGTGACTTTTGATGAGGAGTCAGTCCTATGGAGGCGAGCAGGCATGGAGGAGCAGCAGGAGCAGGAGGAGATCCAGCAGGGCGCTGCTGGACAGCTAACCTCTTTGATTTTGCCTCTTGCAAGTACTACTGGAGGACATGACATTCTGATGGAGCACCTAGCTAAGGTGTCTCCACAGGTGGAGAGGACTCTGACGGATGATCGAGGCGGAGAGGTCCAACAGGAGTGAGCTGGATCGAGGACTGATATCGGTGTTGCCCTACACAAGCCCAAGAGAAACATCAAGCAACCGAACCGATATGGCTTCGAGGAGATGCTGTCATATGCCCTGGTGACAGCAAATGGAGACCCATATACGTATCAGGAGGCTATTGAGAGCCAGGACAGAGAGCGGTGGGTCCAGGCGATGTCCGAGGAGATGCAGTCTCTCCACAAGAACCAGACGTGAAGATTGGTGCAGTTGCCACAGGGGAAGAGGCCCATTGGCTGCAAATGGGTCTATAGTCACAAGGAAGGGCCTTCAGAGCAGGAAGGTATCAGATTCAAGGTGAGGTTAGTGGCCAAGGGATACTCCCAGAAGGAAGGCATCGACTTCAGCAAGGTCTTCTCTCCCGTCGTCAGACATACTTCCATCAGAGTATTGCTGAGCATTGTAGCAGCTCAGGATTTAGAGCTAGAGCAGATGGATGTAAAGATGGCATTCCTCCATGGGCATTTGGAGGAGAGGATTTACATGGAGCAGTCACCCAGTTTCAGGGATCCAGGATCAGAGGGAAAAGTTTGTCTGTTGCAGAAGTCGCTGTACGGGTTGAAGCAGTCACCGAGGCAATGGTATAAACGGTTCGACTCCTATGTGCATAGCATTGGACTTTCCAGGTGCGAGTTTGATCCCTGTGTTTATGTTCAGTCTCTTGAGGATGGTTCTACGTTATTTCTACTCTTGTTTGTGGATGACATACTTATAGCATGCAAGAGTAGGAAGGTTGTGCAGGATCTGAATGAAGGAACCAGATCTAGGGTTTCAGGGTTAGATCTTGAAACTTTTTCAAGATCATACAGCGAAAGACTAAAATAAATCAAAATTTATTTTTTAAAACTAGAGAATCTCTAGATCTAAGATCCTATTACATGATTATTACATGGCATTAAATCAAAAATTAAAATATATAAATATAGCATGAACTACATGTTGATCATATCAACATGTTTTTATACCACATCTAATGTATGTATTAAACAATAGATCAGATCTATTACCTTGCAAGTTAGATGCTCTAACCTTGCTGATCCGAGCTTAAGGATGATGTTGCAAGCTGCACACACGTCCGGCCTCTATGAGTCATCCACACGAGCCCACGAATCTCAATCAGAAGTCCTGCTTCAGGAAATCAGCACAGTATGCTAGTACTGCGCTGATCCTTCTTTGATGGTTGATCAGGTGCCTCCTTCTTCTTGATTTGGACTCTTCCAAAGATGGAAAGTAGAAGGAGAAGTTTCAGATCTGAGACGCTCTCAGGAAACTCAAGATGGAAGGAGGAAAGATATGAAAATAAAAATCCTAGAAGAAGACCCTCTTCTTCTTCACTTTTTTCTCTCTAGACACCTAAACTTGCATCTTTTATATCTCCACGACCTAAAGGTATTTCTCTCTTATTTTTGGATGGCAGAAAGGTCTCTCCAATATCTATCTCCCCTTAAAAGTTCATGAAGAAACTCATCTTATATTGAGAGATATGATAGAGTCATTGTCTAGGTCAAACACCTAGTCAAGGCTTATCCAAACATGGCAAGTTAAGGGACGCCCAACTCTTGAGCACCTCCTCCATATTTTCGTGCATAGATCACCAGCAAAGGGTTCACAATGTAAACCCTAAAGGCCATGAAAATTCCAAAAAAAATTTGGATAAATTTGGTGCAAAATTGAAAGAGTTTTGGATTTCTAAAACTCTATCTCATAGAATTCAAAATCCAAACTTATTCCTTTTAGATTTGATCCAAACCACCTTCCATGTAAGAAAGAAGAGAGGAGACCTTTTGTGAATGTGGGAGAGATCTGGGAGAGGGCTTTTGTTGCACAAAATAAGTGGAGATTGGCGTTGAATAAGAGAGAGGGTGTGGAGAAGGTTTATGTGGCGCAAGGTGGAATCCTAGTCCTACTAGGATTCTGTCTCATGACTTGTTTTAATTTGGTTTCCCAAACCAAATCAAATCAAAATTAGATCAACCCAATTAAAATAGGTCTTAACCCAATTAAAAACCTAATTTAATCAGATTAAATTAGATTTAAATCTGATTTAATTTTCTAATCAAATTAGAAATTAGATTGACCCAAGTCCTAGTTGAACTAGGACTAGTTTTTCCTTGCACTTGGCTTATCCAATAAACCAATTGGACTTGATCCAATCAAGCCCAAAATAAATCTAATTAAATCATATTTAATTAGACTTAATCTCAGCCCATTGGCTTAATCAAATTAAGTCAATTAGCAATCGAATTACTAATCGATCCTCCTACAACACTTGCACTGGGTTAAATATCAATCGTACTGATCATCTAACCCTAGAACGATTCTTAATCGTTGATCAACCATCCGATCGGATCATGAACTCTAATGTGTGTGACCTCATAGGTCCGAACCTAAGCCGGTAGTATAGGAATAAATTTTTATACCAATCGAAGTGACCATCTAGCAATGGTACCCGATGACCGGATAGGTCGAATGTGTAGAACAACATCCTTAGAACCCATGCGGATATAGTTTTCATATAATTCATCCCCTTGACCAAAATGATCATAGGACACCCCAGAGCTCAACTGCCAACTCTGATCAGGTTGTCCACATTGTATTTCAAAATATCAAATCCATCTGATGGATTACCCTGGCCAAGGTTTTGCTAAATTGAAATACAGCGACTCATTATTCTCCAACTCTTGGAGTGGTCAATCCCATCTCGATCACACTCTGACTTCGCAAGTACTTGACTGTGCCCAGAAGCCTTCCATCCCTGAATTAGAAATTCAGTTAGTCCAGTACCAAAGCACAGTGAGTTGCTTGCACGTCACTGAGGCGATCTCAAGTCTAAGGGACACTTATACCTATATCCCATCAGAGACATTCTCGACAGCAGAATGCTCTGGAGTTGGTCACGTTCAATGACGATGTACCCTTACATCTCACCTGTATGCCATACCAGTGTCTCCACACTCTTTGGTTAAGAGGACAACCAATCCATATGGCCTACAGCGACCTATGCTCGATAGAAGCTGTCGTCTTTATTAACAGCCTATCATTTGGTCGTGAACAGTTTTAAGGACTAATCGATAAATCCTCTCTTTATCGAATCTAAATAGTCCTAAGGACTTCATCATAACAACGGAGTTCATTAGAAGATGAAAGCTTATGATGAAGATGCCAAATATATTTTATTTATTAACAAATCAATTACAATACTTGGTTGCTCAACCGTCAACAGCTGGACGATTGGCTTTTTGGGACACATTTCCCAACAACTCTCACTTGTCCTAAAGCCACTCGGCACAGTATCTAATACCCATCTTCGACTTGTGATTGTCGAACTCCTTTATTGCAAGGGCTTTAGTGAAGGGGTCGGCTAGGTTCTCCTTTCCGTCGATCTTCTGAAGGTCGACGTCACCTCGATCCACGATCTCCCGGACCAGGTGGAAGCGGTGCAAGATGTGCTTCGTCCGCTGATGTGCTTTGAATTTCTTCACCTAAGCTATGGCACCAGTGCTGTCGCAGTAGAGCAAGACTGGACCATCGAGGGAGGGTGCTACTCCGAGCTCGTTGATGAATTTCCTCAGCCACACAGCCTCCTTCGCGGCATCTGATGCTACGATATACTCCACTTCACAAACAGAGTCTGCCACAGTATGCTGCTTGGAACTCTTCCAGCAGATGGCTCCACCATTCAGAGTAAAGATATAACCCGACACGCTCCTGCTGTCATCATGGTCAGATTGGAAGCTGGAGTCTGTGAACCCCACAAGTTTCAGATCTGACTCGCCATAAACCAACCATTGGTCCTTAGTATTTCTCTAATACTTAAGGATGGCTTTAACCACTTTCCAGTGATTTTCTCCAGGATCAGATTGGTATCTACTCACTACTCCTAGTGAGTATACCACATCTGGTCTTGTACATGTCATGGTGTATATGATAGATCCCATGGCTGAAGCATATGGGACTCTACTCATACGCTCTCTCTCTTCAGGAGTTGTTGGACAATCCTTCTTAGAGAGAGAAATTCCATGGCCTATCGGTAGATAGCCCTTCTTGGAATTCTCCATGCTGAACCTCTTCAGCACAGTGTCTATGTACATGGACTGGGATAACCCAAGCATCCTTTTAGATCTATCCCTACAGATCTTCAACCCTAGGATGTAGGATGCTTCACCCAAGTCCTTCATGGAGAACTGTGATGACAACCAAACTTTTATTCCCTGTAGTGCGGGGATGTCATTCTCTATTAAGAGAATGTCATCCACGTACAAGACAAGGAATACCACAACTAGACCATTTGTCCATTTATAGATGCAGGGCTCTTCTCCATTCTTAATGAAGCCATACATTTTGATCACCTTATCAAAACGCATGTTCCAACTCCGAGAAGCTTGCTTCAGTCCATAAATGGATCTCTGAAGCTTGCACACCTTGGATTCATCTGTGGATGTAAACCCTTCAGGTTGTATCATATACACCTCTTCAGTCAGCTCTCCATTCAGGAAAGCTGTCTTTACATCCATCTGTCAGATCTCATAATCCAGATGGGCAGCTATTGCAAGCATTATCCGAATAGATTTGAGCATTGCCACAGGGGAAAACATCTCGTCATAGTCAATACCATAACGTTGACGATACCCCTTGGCAACCAGACGGGCTTTATAGGTCTCCACCTTTCCGTCTGCGCCCCTCTTCCTTTTGAAGACCCATTTACACCCAATGGGTTTAACCCCTTCAGGTGGGTCAACCAATGTCCATACATCGTTGACCTTCATGGACTCCATTTTGGATTTCATGGCTTCAAGCCATTTCTCGGAATCAGGTCTCTGCATAGCATCCATATAGGTGATCGGATCCTCATTATTCTCATCAAGTTCGAAGGAATCACCATCTCGGACCAAGAAATCGTAGTATCTATCCGGCTGACGCGATACTCTACCGGATCGCCTTAATGGTGCAGGTATATTGGGCTCCGGATCTGATCTAATCATATCTGACTCAGGTTCAGCTATTGGTGTCGGTCCTTCTACCTGTTGAACTTCATCAAGTTCAACCTTAGAGGCAACGGTTCCTTTACCAAGGAACTCCTTTTCTAAAAAGATTGCCTTAAGGCTGACGAACACCTTTTGTTCATCAGCATGGTAGAAAAAATATCCTTTTATCTCTTTGGGGTACCCTATGAATGAGCATTTATCAGTCCTAGGTCCAAGTTTGTCTGTGACTAATCGTTTGACATAGGCCGGGCACCCCCAGACCCTAAGGTATGAAAGTACTGGCTTACGCCCTGTCCATATCTCATATGGAGTCTTAATTACAGACTTACTTGGAATCCTATTTAACAGATAACAGGCCGATTCGAGTGCATATCCCCAGAAGGATATCAGCAAGCTAGCAAAAACCCATCATGGATCGGATCATGTCTAACAAAGTCCGATTCCTCCTTTCAAACACACCATTATGCTGTGGTGTTCCTAGAGGAGTCCATTGGGAGAGAATCCCATTCTCTCCTAGATATGTGAAAAATTCACTAGAAAGGTATTCTCCTCCTCGATCAGATCGAAGAGTTTTAATACTCTTCCCAGTTTATTTTTCAACTTCACTTCGGAATCGTTTGAACATTTCAAATGAATCTGACTTATGTTTCATCAGATAGACATATCCATATCAGGATAGGTCATCCGTGAAAGTTATGAAGTAGAAATATCCACCTCTAGCACTGGTGCTATGGGCCCGCATACATCAGTATGTACTAGGCCCAAGAGCTCAGTAGCTCTCTCACCTTTTCCAGTGAAAGGTGACTTGGTCATTTTACCAAGAAGACAGGACTCACAGGTTGGAAGTGATTCACAATCACTAACTTCGAGGATTTCCTCTTGAGTCAACCTGTTTATTCTGTTCTTGTTTATATGACCTAGCCTACAGTGCCATAAGTAGATATCTGACACACTATCTAATCTAGGGTGCTTGCCAGTTGAATAGACTCTTATCAGGCTTGATCTTTTTGGTCTGGCTCTGCACTGATGTCCCAGCCTGAACTTGCACCTTCTTCACTTTCTTCTTCTTATTCTTCTTCTTTTTCTCAAAAGGTCAAGAACCAGAAGACGAACCTCCCACTAAGTTCACCGACTCCTTGTAAAGTTGGTGATCCTTCTCAAAGTTCTGAAGCAACCCCAGTAACCCGTGGTTGTTCTCTTCAGGCTTTGTCATTCTATAATGAGTGAGGAATGGGAGATAAGACTTGGGCAGCGAGTTCAGTATTGCATCTTTTCCAAGCTGCTCATGTAAGGGAAAGCCGAGCTTGCTCAATCGTTCTATCAACTCGATCATGTACAATACATGATCAGTGACAGAGGCACCATCCCGCATTTTGGCGTTGAAGATGGCACAACTAGTCTTGTGCCTCTCCACGTCATCGGGTGTGCCAAAGGCATCCTCCAACACTTGAAGCATGTCCTTTGGCTGAGCCATCTCGAATCTGCGACTGAACTTGTCGCTCATGATAGCCAGCATGATACAGCGCACCGTGGTCCGATCACTGAGCCACTTCTAGTAAGTGTCTCTGATTGTTTCACGTGCATTGACAGCTGGCTCCTCAGGTGCAGGATCTATTATCACATATAGGATCCGTTCATGCTCCAGGACTATCTTCAACTTTCGGTACCAGCTACCGAAGTTGGGTCCCACCAACTTATCATTGTCCAACAATGATCGGAGCGATAGGGAAGTGGCCATATTTGCACAAAGGAGAACCATAACCTAATTAGTAATTGATTCATTAAACCTAAAGATTTGGACTTTAATCAAAAGGTTTCTCCCACTATTTTATTCGAATTGGTAGCCTCTACCTCCAACTCGAGGAATTATCCTAATTCCTTAGCGGGTACTAGAATCCACTTAGACTGCACACAAGCCCAACTTTGGTTGGTCAACCCATGTACATCTAAGGGTAGGTTCATAACCAATTGTTTTCTCTAAATAATTTTTAGTAATTTTAATTTTGCCCCAGAAACCTAATCAGTAGGCTTTGGCCTCCACTGTAAGGATCCAGTTAGGTCCAACCATTAACATGATCATACTTGGTGTATCTAACCAACGAATGATTAAGCCCAACTTTGGTTGGCTCACCTAACCACCATTAGAGAGATACTTCCAAGTCGTCATATGATGAGTGATAATTCCATTAGTCAACAAGCACCAGGCCTTTGGGTCTGCAATGATTATTGAGTTCATGGACTCATTATCAAACACCTTAATGGGAGGCTATAACTCAGTTATCTCCATAACTTTGTCATTTTAAGGACCTAATAATTTTAGAGGATTTAAATAATATAGAGGATGAGGTCAGATGAACCAGCTTATCATGATCCTCCCACTGGCTTCACCAAGTCAGCTTAAGGGAGACCAGGGCTGGTCTAGGAGCACCTAAATCAGTCACACTGATTTACCTAGCTGACATGGGTCAGCTCGAATAGTCAAGTGATCCGATCAAAACATAATTTCACCAAGAGGCCAGATAAGTTCGATCAGTGGGAGGGTCTGCCAAAGCTTGCCTTAGACACCATCAGAAATGGCCAGGTAAGCGGGCTCCCAATTAAAAACCACCGGTCTGGTTTACCTTAGACACCAACTGGTTTAATTAGTTTCGATTAGATCAACCTAACAGTTCGTGCTAGACCGCTTAGCCAAGAATCAAGTCCATTTGGTTCTTGTTAAAGACATGGACTTGACCAACTACAACTATTGTAATTGATCTAGAGAATCCTTGACCTAATCTAAGACAACAATTGATTAGATTTAGTCAATTCTCTAATTAAGTCCATCTTTAATCTAACCATAGGTCTAACCCAATTAATGGACCTAATTCTCACTAACCCATTAACCCAATGTGTTATGATTTGTGTCTTAGGTTCTTCAATTCACAATCCTAGAACCTAATCAAACAACTTCTTAATTCTTAATTAAGTTTTGGGCTGAGGGTTGGGTTCGGCTTTTCAAAAAATAATTTTCATATTTGTAAAATAATTTTACAATATGATTCTACCAACCATATTGCATGTTTGATTCATAATCAAGATGCAAGTGAAATAAACATGAAACTACTTTAGATCTAATCTAAACAGGTTCATGTAATTGAAACAATTTCAACTTTAAACAATTTCTTTGCACAAAAATTATTAACAAAGAGATTTTATTTCAGATTTAAATATCTTTTAAATCTAATAAATCATAAATTTAATCTAGATCATATCTAACAAATTTATGATTAAAGATAGATCTACACAAACTAGGACAACCTTTGCACTGTAAGGGGTAAACCTTACAGCAGGACAACCTTGCAGTTTGTGATTGATCTAAAATTTTAATTTTAGATTTAATAATCAGATTATAAATTAGATCTAATCTAAAAAATAATCTAAGCATATATAAATAATCATGTAATAAAGAACCTAGGCTCTGATACCAATTGTAGGAACCAGATCTAGGGTTTCAGGGTTAGATCTTGAAACTTTTTCAAGATCATACAGTGGAAGACTAAAATAAATCAAAATTTATTTTCTAAAACCAGAGAATCCCTAGATCTAAGATCCTATTACATGATTATTATATGGCATTAAATCAGAAATTAAAATATATAAATATAGCATGAACTACATGTTGATCATATCAACATGTTTTTATACCACATCTAATGTATGTATTAAACAATAGATCAGATCTATTACCTTGCAAGTTAGATGCTCTAACCTCGCTGATCCGGGCTTAAGGATGATGTTGCAAGCCGCACACGCATCTGGCCTCTATGAGTCATCCACACGAGCCCACGAATCTCGATCAGAAGTCCTGCTTCAGGAAATCAGCACAGTATGCTAGTACTGCGCTGATCCTTCTTTGATGGTTGATCAGGTGCCTCCTTCTTCTTGATTTGGACTCTTCCAAAGATAAAAAGTATAAGGAGAAGTTTTAGATCTGAGACGCTCTCAGGAAACTCAAGATGGAAGGAGGAAAGATATGAAAATAAAAACCCTAGAAGAAGACCCTCTTCTTCTTCACGTTTTTCTCTCTAAACATCCAAACTTGCATCTTTTATATCTCCACGACCCAAAGGTAATTCTCTCTGATTTTTGGATGGCGGAAAGGTCTCTCAAATATCTATCTCCCCTTAAAATTTTATGAAGAAACTCATCTTATATAGAGAGATATGATAGAGTATTTGTCTAGGTCAAACACCTAGTCAAGGCTTATCCAAACATGGCAAGTTAAGGGACGCCCAACTCTTGAGCACCTCCTCCATATTTTCGTGCATGGATCACCAGCAAAGGGTTCACAATGTAAACCCTAAAGGCTACGAAAATTATAAAAAAAATTTGGATAAATTTGGTGCAAAATTGAAAGAGTTTTGGATTTCTAAAACTCTATCTCATAGAATTCAAAATCCAAACTTATTCCTTTTAGATTTGATCCAAACCACCTTCCATGTAAGAAAGAAGAGAGGAGACCTTTTGTGAACGTGGGAGAGATCTGGGAGAGGGCTTTTGTCGCACAAAATAAGTGGAGATTGGCATTGAATAAGAGAGAGAGTGTGGAGAAGGTTTATGTGGCGCAAGGTGGAATCCTAGTCCTACTAGGATTCTGTCTCATGACTTATTTTAATTTGGTTTCCCAAACCAAATCAAATCAAAATTAGATCAACTCAATTAAAATAGGTCTTAACCCAATTAAGAACCTAATTTAATCAGATTAAATTAGATTTAAATCTGATTTAATTTTCTAATCAAATTAGAAATTAGATTGACCCAAGTCCTAGTTGAACTAGGACTAGTTTTTCCTTGCACTTGGCTTATCCAATAAACCAATTGGACTTGATCCAATCAAGCCCAAACTAAATCTAATTAAATCATAATTAATTAGACTTAATCACAGCCCATTGGCTTAATCAAATTAAGTCAATTAGCAATCAAATTGCTAATCGATCCTTCTGCAACACTTGCATTGGGTTAAATATCAATCGTATTGATCATCTAACCCTAGAACGATTCTTAATCGTTGATCAACCATCCGATCGGATCATGAACTCTAATGTGTGTGACCTCATAGGTTCGAACCTAAGCTGGTAGCATAGGAACAAATTCTTATACCAATCGAAGTGACCATCTAGCAATGGTACCCGATGACCGGATAGGTCGAATGTGTAGAACAACATCCTTAGAACCCATGCGGATATAGTTTTCATATAATTCATCCCCTGACCAAAATGATCATAGGACACCTCAGAGCTCAACTGTCAACTCTGATCAGGTTGTCCACATTGTATTTTAAAATATCAAATCCATCTGATGGATTACCCTAGCCAAGGTTTTGCTAAATTGAAATACAGCGACTCATTCTTCTCCAACTCTTGGAGTGGTCAATCCCATCTCGATCACACTCTGACTTCGCAAGTACTTGACTGTGCCCAGAAGCCTTCCGTTCCTAAATTAGAAATTCAGTTAGTCCAGTACCAAAGCACAGTGAGTTGCTTGCAAGTCACTGAGGCGATCTCAAGTCTAAGGGACACTTATACCTATATCCCATCAGAGACATTCTCGACAGCAGAATGCTCTGGAGTTGGTCACGTTTAATGACGATGTACCCTTACATCTCACCTGTATGCCATACCAGTATCTCCACACTCTTTGGTTAAGAGGACAACCAACCCATATGGCCTACAGCGACCTATGCTCGATAGAAGCTGTCGTCCTTATTAACAGCCTATCATTTGGTCGTGAACAGTTTTTAAGGACTAATCGATAAATCCTCTCTTTATCGAATCTAAATAGTCCTAAGGACTTCATCATAACAACGGAGTTCATTAGAAGCTAAAAGCTTATGATGAAGATGCCAAATATATTTTATTTATTAACAAATCAATTACAATACTTGGTTGCTCAACCGTCAACAGCTTGACGATTGGCTTTTTGGAACACATTTTCCAACA
>NC_025995.2:50081313-50233473 GCF_000442705.2 Elaeis guineensis | reverse complement strand
TCATGATTACTCATCTACAAGAGTTGTGTGGTGAGTAGAGCCGTACTATGCACTTCGAAATGTCCAAGAGACTCTTCAACTTGAAGATGCACGAAGGGTAGTCTATCCATGAGCACTGTATGACAGTGATCAAGGACATTGAGGAACTTAGGAAGCTCGGGCTAGATATGCAAAAAAATTACAGATGGATCTGATCCTTCAATCCCTTACCAATTCATATAGTCAATTCATTATGAATTTTTATATGAACAAACTTGATTGTACTATTTTCAAACTTGTCAATATATTGGTCACAACGGAGGGCACCTTGAAAAATTCAAGGGGCTCTGTTCTTGCTGTGGAGTGACTTCTTCTTTCAAGAAAAAATCTTCTGAAAGGAAGAAGGCTAAATCTGCGAAGAAACAGAAGAGAGAGAGCAAGCCAAAGAAAGATGGTTTAAAAGTGGCTGAGGCAAAAAAAAGTATTTTCACTATCATGCTGAAAGCCACTGGAGAAGGAACTGTCCTAAATACCTAGAGAGCATGAAGATCAAAAAGGGATGACAAACCTTCTAAAGATATGCTCATAATAGAATCTAACTTTACGATTTCTTCTACTTCTAGTTGGATATTAGACTCTAGCTTGAGTGCTCATATATGTATCTCAATGCAGGGTCTGATAGAAAGTAAGAGGTTGAGGAAAGGTGACATGATCCTTTGAGTCGGCAATGGAGTAAAGGTTGCTGTAGAGGTTGTTGGCACTTATCCTCTTCGATTACTGTTTGATATTAGATTAGATTTGAAGGACTGTTATTATGTCCCTGTAGCTAGTCAAAATTTAATTTTCGTATCTGTACTAGCACAGAAAGGTTTTGAAATTAGTTTCAATAAAGATTTTTATTCCATTTATATTCAAAATAAATTGGTTGCACGAGGTCTTTTAATTGACAGTCTTTATCACTTGCATGTTGATGCGAATGTGAACCTAAATGAGCAAATAGTGAGTGCTGTAGGTCAAAAGAGATCAAGAGATGAAATTAACTAGAAGTACTTATGGCACCATAGACTTGACCATAATGGAGAGGACAAGATAAACAGACTAGAGAAGGATAAGATCTTTGGCTCTCTTAACCTAGAATCATATCCAGCTTGCAAATCCTGCCTTCGAGGAAAGATAGCCAAGTTGCCCTTTGTAGGACATGAGGAAAGGACCATAGAGCTATTTGTCCTGGTACACACTGACGTATGTGGGCCATTTTATGTACAGACCAGGAATAGTTATACCTACTTCATTACCTTTACCGATGATCTATCTAGGTATGGGTATGTATATCTCATGAAACATAAGTTTGAGGCCTTTGAAAAGTTCAAGAATACAGACATGAAGTAGAAAAGCAGACAAGCAAGCCCGTTAAGGTTCTTTGATTTGATCGATGAGGTGAATACCTTAGTCAAAAATTTTTGAGATATCTTAAGGACAATGGTATAGTCTCTCAATGGACCCCTCCTGGAATGCCTCAGCTCAATGGGGTATCCGAAAAGAAAAACAGGACACTATTGGATATGGTTCGATCCATGATGAGCTTCACTGATCTACCCTTATTTCTTTGGGGATATGCCTTGTTAACTGCTATTCACTTGTTGAATAGGATTCTTTCAAAGTTCGTTCCTACCACACCGTATGAGAAATGGTTTGGTAAGAAGCTGAGTCTAGATTATCTTAAGACTTAGGGATGTCTGGTCTATGTCAAGAGACAGATGGCAAAAAAGTTGGAGGATAGATTTATTATAGCTCGTTTTATATGGTATCCAAAAGAATCCATGGGATACTACTTCTACTTTCCACAAGATCATAATATGATTGTGAGTCAAAATATCATATTTCTAAAAAAATAATATATCCAGGATGGCGGTAGTGGGAGATTAGTGGAGCTCGAAGAGAAGATCTCTGAAGAGCCTGAAGCTATAGATCCTCAGAAATCTGTAATTCATAAGCTAGTAGTTGATGTTCCTCTACCACCTCGTAAATCTAGCAGAGTCTTCCGACCTTTTGAAAGGTACATGGGTATGCTTACGGAGGAAGTAAAGAAAATATTTCTTATGAGAGATAGGGGTCATGGTGATGATCCCAATACCTTTGACGAGGTGATGTCTGATATCGATTTCAAGAAATGGTTAGATGCAATGAAGTCAGAAATTGACTCGATGCATTCGAACCAAGTCTAGACTTTAGTAAATCCACCTGAGGATATTGTATCTATTGGGTGTAAATGGATCTACAAAAAAAAGATAGGTGCCGATGGTAAGGTAGAGACCTATAAAGTTAGGCTTGTGGCTAAAGATTATAGTCAGCGTGAAGGCATTGACTATCAGAAAATCTTCTCGCCCGTAGCCATGCTGAAATCTATCCACATTCTACTTGCTGTTGCAGCTTATTATGATTATGAAATCTGACAGATGGATGTGAAAACTGCCTTTCTGAATGGATATCATGAGGAAGATATCTATATGAAGCAGCTTTTGGGTTTCACGTCTGGTGATAGTGATCATAGAGTCTGCAAGCTGCAAAGGTCCATATACGGATTGAAGCAAGTTTCTTAGAGTTGGAATCATCATTTTGATGAGGCAATCAAATCATTTGATTTCATCAAAAATAAAGAGAAATCTGGTGTATACAAGAGGGTCAGTGGGAGCGCGATCACCTTTCTCGTATTATACATGGATGATATTCTCCTTATTGAGAATAACATTCTCATACTGACCATGGTCAAAAGATGGTTGTCCAAGAAATTCTTCATGAAAGATCTAGGAGAAGTATTTTATATTCCTGGAATAAAGGTCTATAGGGATAGATCTAAATGGATGCTTAGCCTATCACAAAAGCTGTATATAGAGAAGATGCTGAAGAGGTTCAACATGAAAAACTCCAAGAGAGGTCTTTTACCTCTTAGGTATGGTATTAGTCTCTCCAAGATGATGTGTCCGACCACATCTGAAGAGGTACAGTGTACGAGTAGGATTCTTTCTGCTTCGATAATAGGAAGCCTCATGTACATCATGCTATGTACTCGACCTGATATTGTCTTTGCCGTAAGTGTCACAAGTAAATTGAAGGAACCTTATCTAGGGTTTCAGGGTTAGATCTTGAAACTTTTTCAAGATCATACAGCGGAAGACTAAAATAAATCAAAATTTATTTTTTAAAATCAAAAAATCCCTAGATCTAAGATCCTATTACATGATTATTACATAGCATTAAATCAGAAATTAAAATATATAAATATAGCATGAACTACATGTTGATCATATCAACATGTTTCTATACTACATCTAATGTATGTATTAAACAATAGATCAGATCTATTACCTTGCAAGTTAGACATTCTAACCTTGTTGATCTGGGCTTGAGGATGATGTTGCAAGCCGCATATGCGTCCGGCCTCTAGGAGTCGTCCACATGAGCCCACGAATCTCGATCAAAAGTCCTGCTTCAGGAAATCAGCACAGTATGCTAGTACTGCGCTGATCCTTCTTTGATGGTTGATCAGGTGCCTCCTTCTTGATTTGGACTCTTCCAAAGATGGAAAGTAGAAGGAGGAGTTTCAGATCTGAGACACTCTTAGGAAACTCAAGATGGAAGGAGGAAAGGTATGAAAACAAAAACCCTAGAAGAAGACCCTCTTCTTCTTCACATTTTTCTCTCTAGACACCCAAACTTGCGTCTTTTATATCTCCACGACCCAAAGGTATTTCTCTCTGATTTTTGGATGGCACAAAGGTCTCTCAAATCTCTATCTTCTCCTAAAATTTCATGAAGAACTCATCTTATATAGAAAGATATGATAGAGTCCTTGTCTAGGTCAAACACCTAGTCAAGGCTTATCCAAACATGGCAAGTTAAGGGACACCCAACTCTTGAGCACCTCCTTCATATTTTCATACATGGATCACCAGAAAAGGATGCACAATGTATACCCTAAAAGTCATGAAAATTCCAAAAACAAATTGGATAAATTCGGTGCAAAATTGAAAGAGTTTTGGATTTCTAAAACTCTATCTCATAGAATTCGAAATCCAAACTTATTCCTTTTAGATTTGATCCAAACCACCTTCCATGTAAGAAAGAAGAGAGGAGACCTTTTGTGAATGTGGGAGAGATCTAGGAGAGGGCTTTTGTCGCACAAAATAAATGGAGATTGGCGTTGAATAAGAGAGAGGGCATGGAGAAGGCTTATGTGGCGCAAGGTGGAATCCTAGTCTTACTAGGATTCTATCTTATGACTTGTTTTAATTTGGTTTCCCAAACCAAATCAAATCAAAATTAGATCAACCCAATTAAAATAGGTCTTAACCCAATTAAAAATATAATTTAATCAGATTAAATTAGATTTAAATCTGATTTAATTTTTTAATTAAATTAAAAATTAGATTGATCCAAGTCCTAATTGAACTAGGACTAGTTTTTCCTTGCACTTGGCTTATCCAATAAACTAATTGGACTTGATCCAATCAAGCCCAAACCAAATCTAATTAAATTATATTTAATTAGACTTAATCTCAGCCTATTGGCTTAATCAAATTAAGCCAATCAGCAATCGAATTGCTAATAGATCCTCCTGCAACACTTGCACTGGGTTAAATGTCAATCGTATTGATCATTTAACCCTAGAACGATTCTTAATCGTTGATCAACCATCTGATCGGATCATGAACTCTAATGTGTGTGACCTCATAGGTCCGAACTTAAGCTGGTAGCACAGAAATAAATTTCTATACCAATCGAAGTGACCATCTAGCAATGGTACCCGATGACCGGATAGGTCGAATGTGTAGAACAACATCCTTAGAACCCATGCGGATATAGTTTTCATATAATTCATCCCCTTGACCAAAATGATCATAGGACACCCCAGAGCTCAACTGTCAACTCTGATCAGGTTGCCACATTGTATTTCAAAATATCAAATCCATCTGATGGATTACCCTGGCCAAGGTTTTGCTAAATTGAAATGCAGCGACTCATTCTTCTCCAACTCTTGGAGTGGTCATCCCATCTCGATCACACTCTGACTTCGCAAGTACTTGACTGTGCCCAGAAGCCTTCCATCCCTGAATTAAAATTCAGTTAGTCTAGTACCAAAGTACAGTGAGTTGCTTGCAAGTCACTGAGGCGATCTCAGGTCTAAGGGACACTTATACCTATATCCCATCCAAGATATTCTCGACAGCAGAATGCTCTGGAGTTGGTCACGTTCAATGATGATGTACCCTTATATCTCACCTGTATGCCATACCAGTGTCTCCACACTCTTTGGTTAAGAGGACAACCAACCCATATGGCCTACAGCGACCTATGCTCGATAGAAGCTGTCATCCTTATTAATAGCCTATCATTTGGTCGTGAACAGTTTTAAGGACTAATCGATAAATCCTCTCTTTATCGAACCTAAATAGTCCTAAGGACTTCATCATAACAACGGAGTTCATTAGAAGATGAAAGCTTATGATGAAGATGCCAAATATATTTTATTTATTAACAAATCAATTACAATACTTGGTTGCTCAACCGTCAACAGCTTGACGATTGACTTTTTGGGACACATTTCTCAACAACTCTCACTTGTCCTAAAGCCACTCGGCACAGTATCTAATACCCATCTTCGACTTGTGATTGTCGAACTCCTTTATTGCAGGGCTTTAGTGAAGGGGTCGGCAAGGTTCTCCTTTCCGTCGATCTTCTGAAGTCGACGTCACCTCGATCACGATCTCTCGGACCAGGTGGAAGCGGTGCAAGATGTGCTTTGTCCGCTGATGTGCTTTGGTTCCTTCACCTGAGCTATGGCACCAGTGCTGTCGTAGTATAGTAGGACTGGACCATCGAGGGAGGGTGCTACTCCGAGCTCGTTGATGAATTTCCTCAGCCACACAGCTTCCTTCGCGGCATCCGATGCTACGATTACTCCGCTTCACAAACAGAGTCTGCCACAGTATGCTGCTTGGAACTCTTCCAGCAGATGGCTCCACCATTCAGAGTAAAGATATAACCCGACACCTCCTACTGTCATCATGGTCAGATTGGAAGCTGGAGTCTGTGAACCCCACAAGTTTCAGATCTGACTCGCCATAAACCAACCATTGGTCCTTAGTATTTCTCTAATACTTAAGGATGGCTTTAACCACTTTCCAGTGATTTTCTCCAGGATCAGATTGGTATCTACTCACTACTCCTAGTGAGTATACCACATCTGTCTTGTACATGTCATGGTGTATATGATAGATCCCATGGCTGAAGCATATGGGACTCTACTCATACGCTCTCTCTCTTCAGGAGTTGTTGGACAATCCTTCTTAGAGAGAGAAATTCCATGGCCTATCGGTAGATAGCCCTTCTTGGAATTCTCCATGCTGAACCTCTTCAGCACAGTGTCTATGTACATGGACTGGGATAACCCAAGCATCCTTTTAGATCTATCCCTACAGATCTTCAACCCTAGGATGTAGGATGCTTCACCCAAGTCCTTCATGGAGAACTGTGATGACAACCAAACTTTTATTCCCTGTAGTGCGGGGATGTCATTCTCTATTAAGAGAATGTCATCCACGTACAAGACAAGGAATACCACAACTAGACCATTTGTCCATTTATAGATGCAGGGCTCTTCTCCATTCTTAATGAAGCCATACATTTTGATCACCTTATCAAAACGCATGTTCCAACTCCGAGAAGCTTGCTTCAGTCCATAAATGGATCTCTGAAGCTTGCACACCTTGGATTCATCTGTGGATGTAAACCCTTCAGGTTGTATCATATACACCTCTTCAGTCAGCTCTCCATTCAGGAAAGCTGTCTTTACATCCATCTGTCAGATCTCATAATCCAGATGGGCAGCTATTGCAAGCATTATCCGAATAGATTTGAGCATTGCCACAGGGGAAAAATCTCGTCATAGTCAATACCATAACGTTGACGATACCCTTGGCAACCAGACGGGCTTTATAGGTCTCCACCTTTCTGTCTGCGCCCCTTTCCTTTTGAAGACCCATTTACACCCAATGGGTTTAACCCCTTCAGGTGGGTCAACCAATGTCCATACATCGTTGACCTTCATGGACTCCATTTGGATTTCATGGCTTCAAGCCATTTCTCGGAATCAGGTCTCTGCATAGCATCCATATAGGTGATCGGATCCTCATTATTCTCATCAAGTTCGAAGGAATCACCATCTCGGACCAAGAAATCGTAGTATCTATCCGGCTGACGCGATACTCTACCGGATCGCCTTAATGGTGCAGGTAATTGGGCTCCGGATCTGATCTAATCATATCTGACTCAGGTTCAGCTATTGGTGTCGGTCCTTCTACCTGTTGAACTTCATCAAGTTCAACCTTAGAGGCAACGGTTCCTTTACCAAGGAACTCCTTTTCTAAAAAGATTGCCTTAAGGCTGACGAACACCTTTTGTTCATCAGCATGGTAGAAAAAATATCCTTTTATCTCTTTGGGGTACCCTATGAATGAGCATTTATCAGTCCTAGGTCCAAGTTTGTCTGTGACTAATCGTTTGACATAGGCGGGCACCCCCAGACCCTAAGGTATGAAAGTACTGGCTTACGCCCTGTCCATATCTCATATGGAGTCTTAATTACAGACTTACTTGGAATCCTATTTAACAGATAACAGGCCGATTCGAGTGCATATCCCCAGAAGGATATCAGCAAGCTAGCAAAAACCCATCATGGATCGGATCATGTCTAACAAAGTCCGATTCCTCCTTTCAAACACACCATTATGCTGTGGTGTTCCTGAGGAGTCCATTGGGAGAGAATCCCATTCTCTCCTAGATATGTGAAAAATTCACTAGAAAGGTATTCTCCTCCTCGATCAGATCGAAGAGTTTTAATACTCTTCCCAGTTTATTTTTCAACTTCACTTCGGAATCGTTTGAACATTTCAAATGAATCTGACTTATGTTTCATCAGATAGACATATCCATATCAGGATAGGTCATCCGTGAAAGTTATGAAGTAGAAATATCCACCTCTAGCACTGGTGCTATGGGCCCGCATACATCAGTATGTACTAGGCCCAAGAGCTCAGTAGCTCTCTCACCTTTTCCAGTGAAAGGTGACTTGGTCATTTTACCAAGAAGACAGGACTCACAGGTTGGAAGTGATTCACAATCACTAACTTCGAGGATTTCCTCTTGAGTCAACCTGTTTATTCTGTTCTTGTTTATATGACCTAGCCTACAGTGCCATAAGTAGATATCTGACACACTATCTAATCTAGGGTGCTTGCCAGTTGAATAGACTCTTATCAGGCTTGATCTTTTTGGTCTGGCTCTGCACTGATGTCCCAGCCTGAACTTGCACCTTCTTCACTTTCTTCTTCTTATTCTTCTTCTTTTCTCAAAAGGTCAAGAACCAGAAGACGAACCTCCCACTAAGTTCACCGACTCCTTGTAAAGTTGGTGATCCTTCTCAAAGTTCTGAAGCAACCCCAGTAACCCGTGGTTGTTCTCTTCAGGCTTTGTCATTCTATAATGAGTGAGGAATGGGAGATAAGACTTGGGCAGCGAGTTCAGTATTGCATCTTTTCCAAGCTGCTCATGTAAGGGAAAGCCGAGCTTGCTCAATCGTTCTATCAACTCGATCATGTACAATACATGATCAGTGACAGAGGCACCATCCCGCATTTTGGCGTTGAAGATGGCACAACTAGTCTTGTGCCTCTCCACGTCATCGGGTGTGCCAAAGGCATCCTCCAACACTTGAAGCATGTCCTTTGGCTGAGCCATCTCGAATCTGCGACTGAACTTGTCGCTCATGATAGCCAGCATGATACAGCGCACCGTGGTCCGATCACTGAGCCACTTCTAGTAAGTGTCTCTGATTGTTTCACGTGCATTGACAGCTGGCTCCTCAGGTGCAGGATCTATTATCACATATAGGATCCGTTCATGCTCCAGGACTATCTTCAACTTTCGGTACCAGCTACCGAAGTTGGGTCCCACCAACTTATCATTGTCCAACAATGATCGGAGCGATAGGGAAGTGGCCATATTTGCACAAAGGAGAACCATAACCTAATTAGTAATTGATTCATTAAACCTAAAGATTTGGACTTTAATCAAAAGGTTTCTCCCACTATTTTATTCGAATTGGTAGCCTCTACCTCCAACTCGAGGAATTATCCTAATTCCTTAGCGGGTACTAGAATCCACTTAGACTGCACACAAGCCCAACTTTGGTTGGTCAACCCATGTACATCTAAGGGTAGGTTCATAACCAATTGTTTCTCTAAATAATTTTTAGTAATTTTAATTTTGCCCCAGAAACCTAATCAGTAGGCTTTGGCCTCCACTGTAAGGATCCAGTTAGGTCCAACCATTAACATGATCATACTTGGTGTATCTAACCAACGAATGATTAAGCCCAACTTTGGTTGGCTCACCTAACCACCATTAGAGAGATACTTCCAAGTCGTCATATGATGAGTGATAATTCCATTAGTCAACAAGCACCAGGCCTTTGGGTCTGCAATGATTATTGAGTTCATGGACTCATTATCAAACACCTTAATGGGAGGCTATAACTCAGTTATCTCCATAACTTTGTCATTTTAAGGACCTAATAATTTTAGAGGATTTAAATAATATAGAGGATGAGGTCAGATGAACCAGCTTATCATGATCCTCCCACTGGCTTCACCAAGTCAGCTTAAGGGAGACCAGGGCTGGTCTAGGAGCACCTAAATCAGTCACACTGATTTACCTAGCTGACATGGGTCAGCTCGAATAGTCAAGTGATCCGATCAAAACATAATTTCACCAAGAGGCCAGATAAGTTCGATCAGTGGGAGGGTCTGCCAAAGCTTGCCTTAGACACCATCAGAAATGGCCAGGTAAGCGGGCTCCCAATTAAAAACCACCGGTCTGGTTTACCTTAGACACCAACTGGTTTAATTAGTTTCGATTAGATCAACCTAACAGTTCGTGCTAGACCGCTTAGCCAAGAATCAAGTCCATTTGGTTCTTGTTAAAGACATGGACTTGACCAACTACAACTATTGTAATTGATCTAGAGAATCCTTGACCTAATCTAAGACAACAATTGATTAGATTTAGTCAATTCTCTAATTAAGTCCATCTTTAATCTAACCATAGGTCTAACCCAATTAATGGACCTAATTCTCACTAACCCATTAACCCAATGTGTTATGATTTGTGTCTTAGGTTCTTCAATTCACAATCCTAGAACCTAATCAAACAACTTCTTAATTCTTAATTAAGTTTTGGGCTGAGGGTTGGGTTCGGCTTTTCAAAAAATAATTTTCATATTTGTAAAATAATTTTACAATATGATTCTACCAACCATATTGCATGTTTGATTCATAATCAAGATGCAAGTGAAATAAACATGAAACTACTTTAGATCTAATCTAAACAGGTTCATGTAATTGAAACAATTTCAACTTTAAACAATTTCTTTGCACAAAAATTATTAACAAAGAGATTTTATTTCAGATTTAAATATCTTTTAAATCTAATAAATCATAAATTTAATCTAGATCATATCTAACAAATTTATGATTAAAGATAGATCTACACAAACTAGGACAACCTTTGCACTGTAAGGGGTAAACCTTACAGCAGGACAACCTTGCAGTTTGTGATTGATCTAAAATTTTAATTTTAGATTTAATAATCAGATTATAAATTAGATCTAATCTAAAAAATAATCTAAGCATATATAAATAATCATGTAATAAAGAACCTAGGCTCTGATACCAATTGTAGGAACCAGATCTAGGGTTTCAGGGTTAGATCTTGAAACTTTTTCAAGATCATACAGTGGAAGACTAAAATAAATCAAAATTTATTTTCTAAAACCAGAGAATCCCTAGATCTAAGATCCTATTACATGATTATTATATGGCATTAAATCAGAAATTAAAATATATAAATATAGCATGAACTACATGTTGATCATATCAACATGTTTTTATACCACATCTAATGTATGTATTAAACAATAGATCAGATCTATTACCTTGCAAGTTAGATGCTCTAACCTCGCTGATCCGGGCTTAAGGATGATGTTGCAAGCCGCACACGCATCTGGCCTCTATGAGTCATCCACACGAGCCCACGAATCTCGATCAGAAGTCCTGCTTCAGGAAATCAGCACAGTATGCTAGTACTGCGCTGATCCTTCTTTGATGGTTGATCAGGTGCCTCCTTCTTCTTGATTTGGACTCTTCCAAAGATAAAAAGTATAAGGAGAAGTTTTAGATCTGAGACGCTCTCAGGAAACTCAAGATGGAAGGAGGAAAGATATGAAAATAAAAACCCTAGAAGAAGACCCTCTTCTTCTTCACGTTTTTCTCTCTAAACATCCAAACTTGCATCTTTTATATCTCCATGACCCAAAGGTAATTCTCTCTGATTTTTGGATGGCGGAAAGGTCTCTCAAATATCTATCTCCCCTTAAAATTTTATGAAGAAACTCATCTTATATAGAGAGATATGATAGAGTATTTGTCTAGGTCAAACACCTAGTCAAGGCTTATCCAAACATGGCAAGTTAAGGGACGCCCAACTCTTGAGCACCTCCTCCATATTTTCGTGCATGGATCACCAGCAAAGGGTTCACAATGTAAACCCTAAAGGCTACGAAAATTATAAAAAAAATTTGGATAAATTTGGTGCAAAATTGAAAGAGTTTTGGATTTCTAAAACTCTATCTCATAGAATTCAAAATCCAAACTTATTCCTTTTAGATTTGATCCAAACCACCTTCCATGTAAGAAAGAAGAGAGGAGACCTTTTGTGAACGTGGGAGAGATCTGGGAGAGGGCTTTTGTCGCACAAAATAAGTGGAGATTGGCATTGAATAAGAGAGAGAGTGTGGAGAAGGTTTATGTGGCGCAAGGTGGAATCCTAGTCCTACTAGGATTCTGTCTCATGACTTATTTTAATTTGGTTTCCCAAACCAAATCAAATCAAAATTAGATCAACTCAATTAAAATAGGTCTTAACCCAATTAAGAACCTAATTTAATCAGATTAAATTAGATTTAAATCTGATTTAATTTTCTAATCAAATTAGAAATTAGATTGACCCAAGTCCTAGTTGAACTAGGACTAGTTTTTCCTTGCACTTGGCTTATCCAATAAACCAATTGGACTTGATCCAATCAAGCCCAAACTAAATCTAATTAAATCATAATTAATTAGACTTAATCACAGCCCATTGGCTTAATCAAATTAAGTCAATTAGCAATCAAATTGCTAATCGATCCTTCTGCAACACTTGCATTGGGTTAAATATCAATCGTATTGATCATCTAACCCTAGAACGATTCTTAATCGTTGATCAACCATCCGATCGGATCATGAACTCTAATGTGTGTGACCTCATAGGTTCGAACCTAAGCTGGTAGCATAGGAACAAATTCTTATACCAATCGAAGTGACCATCTAGCAATGGTACCCGATGACCGGATAGGTCGAATGTGTAGAACAACATCCTTAGAACCCATGCGGATATAGTTTTCATATAATTCATCCCCTTGACCAAAATGATCATAGGACACCTCAGAGCTCAACTGTCAACTCTGATCAGGTTGTCCACATTGTATTTTAAAATATCAAATCCATCTGATGGATTACCCTAGCCAAGGTTTTGCTAAATTGAAATACAGCGACTCATTCTTCTCCAACTCTTGGAGTGGTCAATCCCATCTCGATCACACTCTGACTTCGCAAGTACTTGACTGTGCCCAGAAGCCTTCCGTTCCTAAATTAGAAATTCAGTTAGTCCAGTACCAAAGCACAGTGAGTTGCTTGCAAGTCACTGAGGCGATCTCAAGTCTAAGGGACACTTATACCTATATCCCATCAGAGACATTCTCGACAGCAGAATGCTCTGGAGTTGGTCACGTTTAATGACGATGTACCCTTACATCTCACCTGTATGCCATACCAGTATCTCCACACTCTTTGGTTAAGAGGACAACCAACCCATATGGCCTACAGCGACCTATGCTCGATAGAAGCTGTCGTCCTTATTAACAGCCTATCATTTGGTCGTGAACAGTTTTAAGGACTAATCGATAAATCCTCTCTTTATCGAATCTAAATAGTCCTAAGGACTTCATCATAACAACGGAGTTCATTAGAAGCTAAAAGCTTATGATGAAGATGCCAAATATATTTTATTTATTAACAAATCAATTACAATACTTGGTTGCTCAACCGTCAACAGCTTGACGATTGGCTTTTTGGAACACATTTTCCAACACTGAAGGCATCCTTATCTCGGGAGTTTGAGATGAAGGATTTGGGCCCTGCAAGGAAGATCCTAGGCATGGAGGTTTTTAGAGACCGAGCCCGGAGGGTGATGCATCTATCTCAGGGGGGCTACATACAGAAGGTCTTAGAGAGGTTCGAGATGAAGGGAGCAAAACCGGCAGAGCTGCCACTTGCCGGTCACTTCAGACTCTCAAAGACCATGGTGCCACAGACTGAGGTGGAGGCTCAGGAGATGGAGACGGTTCCTTATGCTTCAGGAGTTGGGAGCTTGATGTATGCGATGGTCTGTTGTAAGCCAGACATCGCTCATGCAGTGAGTCAGGTAGCTGGTTCATGGCGCAGCCTGGCAGGGAGCACTGGAGAGCTCTGAAGTGGATATTCAGATACCTGGCGGGTTCAGTTGGAGTTGGCATCTACTACGGACAGCGAGGAGGTGCAGTGGGATACTCTGACATGTCCAGGGAGGCTCAAGGGCTGATTGGAGGTTATGTAGATGCAGACTTCGGTGGAGATGTGGATACCCGGAGGTCTACGACAGGCTTCATCTTTAGCCTGTATGGAGGTCCTATTTCTTAGAGATCGAGTCTGCAGCCTATCACGGCCCTATCCACTATAGAGGTGGACTACATCGGACTGACAGAAGCAGCTAAGGAGGTACTTTGGCTGAAAGGTTTGTTGATGGAGATGGGCCTTACTCAAAAGGCCATTAGAGTGCACTATGACAGCCAGAGTGCACTTCTATTAGCACAGAACTCAGTCTATCATGCAAGGACAAAGCACATCGACATTTGATATCATCGGATCAGGGAGCTTATGGAGGATGGCGAGGTGGAGCTGGTAAAGGTATACACCAAGGAGAACATAGCTGATGCACTTACGAAGGTACTTCCATGGGACAGCTTTCAGAGATGTGTTGAGCTGATTCGGCTGATGGACAGAGTGGAGCTGGTTGAGGCCTTGGGACATCAAGGTAGAGATTGTTGTGATCCAGGTGGTGTGCCCAAGGCCCAGGGGGCCAGGCTAAGGCCAAGGTCCATCATTCATGAGGGCTTCATGGAGGCTCTAGGGCTAGTTGGGCCCTAGGTTGAAAGGTTATGGGCCTTTCGGATTCTTGAGGTCTAGGTTATGTGGGCCTCAAGGGACCAACTCTTTATGGGCCAGGTCTAGACCCAGGATAGGTGAGATTAGATCGAGTCATGGGTGTACATGGGCTTGGGTTAACCTAATCTCCCATAGAGTTGGTCAAGGGAGTTTTGGGTTTGGGTCACTTGACCCTGTGTTTATATATACATGCACTGTATAGGTTTGATGAAGCCAAGGAAATACAGAACTCTTTCTCCCAAGTCTCACTCTCTCTTCTCCCTCTCTCTCTATCCATTCTCCATGCCCCAAGAGCAAGAAATCCTAGGGTTTCTTGCCGCCAGGTCCATAAAAGAAAAGAAAAGCAAAGAGGCACTAGCCCCTTCCCCTTTGCAGCCGCCAGCCATTTTCTTCTCTCCCTCTCTTGCAGCCATCCAAGCATCAGGTCCAGGATCTAAAATCTCTTGAGAAGAGGTTGATACAAGTCCCTCTTAGATATGGAGTTGATCTGAGGTCGTTTGAGGCACGGGTGAGATCTCCATCAACATATCTACAGGAAAGGCTGCAACAGGACAGATCTGTAAGGTCTATCTCCATCTATCTTCTTCCCTATCTAGAATATCTTGATTTAAGATCTACAAATTGGAAGACCTCGCTCAGGCCTGATCTAGTTGGGTACCAGATCTTTGATTTTTTAGAGGTGATTTTAGAGGCATTCTTCATCTGGAACGAAAGGCTGATGAAGAAGACGACAACCAGGCTGATTTCGTCAAGGGCCTTAGATCGAGTCTAGAAGTCTCTAGATCTGTTCATTGCTGGTTCCACTGCACCCAAGGTCCATTGGAGGAGCCGGGATCATGCTCCAATAATCTACGGTATTTGGGTTCATGACCTATGTGCACATTGGAGCTGGTGAGCGGAGCAAGCTTGATGCCAGATCATGCAAGACGATGTTTCTAGGCTATCCGTGAGGAGTTAAGGGATACAGGCTGTGGGATCTCTTGGAAAAGAAGGTCATCATTAGTCAAGATGTGACTTTTGATGAGGAGTCAATCCTACAGAGGCGAGCAGGCATGGAGGAGCAGCAGGAGCAGGAGGAGGTCCAGTAGGGCGCTGCTGGACAGCTTACCTCTTTGATTTTGCCTCCTGCAGGTACTACTGGAGGACATGACATTCAGGTGGAGCACCTATCTAAGGTGTCTCCATAGGTGGAGAGGACTCGGACAGATGATCGAGGCAAAGAGGTCCAGCAAGAGCAAGCTGGATCGAGGACTGATATCGGTGTTGCCCTACACAAGCCCAAGAGGACCATTAGGCAACCAGACCGATATGGCTTCGAGGAGATGCTGTCATATGCCCTGGTGACAGTGAATGGAGACCCATATATGTATCAGAAGGCTATTGAGAGCTAGGACAGAGAGCGGTGGGTCCAAACGATGTCCGAGAAGATGCAGTCTCTCCACAAGAACCAGACGTGGCGATTGATGCAGTTGCCACAGGGGAAGAGGCCCATTGGCTGCAAATGGGTCTACAGTCGTAAGGAAGGGCCTTCAGAGCAGGGAGGTATCAAATTCAAGGTGAGGTTAGTGGCCAAGGGATACTCCCAGAAGGAAGGCATCGACTTCAGCGAGGTCTTCTCTCCCATCGTCAGACATACTTCCATCAGAGTGTTGCTGAGCATTGTAGCAGCTCAGGATTTAGAGCTGGAGCAGATGGATGTCAAGACGGTGTTCCTCCATGGGCATTTGGAGGAGAGGATTTACATGGAGCAGCCACCTAGTTTCAGGTATCCAGGATCAGAGGAAAAGGTTTGTTTGTTGTAGAAGTCGCTGTACGGGCTGAAGCAGTCGTCGAGGCAATGGTACAAGCAGTTTGACTCCTATGTGCGCAGCATTGGACTTTCCAGGTGCGAGTTTGATCCCTGTGTTTATGTTAAGTCTATTGAGGATGGTTCTAGGGTGTTCCTACTCTTGTATGTGGATGACATGCTTATAGCATGCAAGAGTAGGAAGGTTGTGCAGGATCTGAAGGCATCCTTATCTTGGGAGTTTGAGATGAAGGATTTGGGCCCTGTAAGGAAGATCCTAGGCATGGAGATTTTTAGAGACTGAGCTCGGAGGGTGCTGCATCTATCTTAAGGGGGCTACATACAGAAGGTCTTAGAGAGGTTCGGGATGAAGGGAGCAAAGCCGACGGAGCTGCCACTTGTCGGTCACTTCAGACTCTCGAAGACCATGGTGCCACAGACTGAGTTGGAGGCTCAAGAGATGGAGACGGTTCCTTATGCTTCAAGAGTTGGGAGCTTGATGTATGTAATGGTCTGTTGTAGGCCAGACATCGCTCATGTAGTGAGTCAGGTTAGCAGGTTTATGGCGCAGCCTGGCAGGGAGCACTGGAGAGCTCTGAAGTGGATATTCAGATACCTGGCGGGTTCAGTTGGAGATGGCATCTGCTACGGACAGCGAGGTGGTGCAGTGGGATACTCTGACATGTCCAGAGAGGCTCAGGGGCTGATTGACGGTTATGTAGATGCAGACTTCGGTGGAGATGTGGATACCCGGAGGTCTACGACAGGCTTCATCTTTAGCCTGTATGGAGGTCCTATTTCCTGGAGATCGAGTCTGCAGCCTATCACGGCCCTATCCACTATAGAGGCGGAGTATATCGGACTGACAGAAGTAGCTAAGGAGGCAATTTGGCTGAAGAGTTTGTTGACGGAGATGGGCCTTACTCAGGAGGCCATTAGAGTGCACTGTGACAGCCAGAGTGCACTTCTACTAGCACAGAACTCAGTCTATCGTGCAAGGACAAAGCACATCGACATTCGATATCATCGGATCAGAGAGCTTGTGGAGGATGGTGAGGTGGAGCTGGTAAAAGTACACACCAAGGAGAACCCAGTTGATGCACTTACGAAAGTACTTCCATGGGACAGCTTTCAGAGATGTGCTGAGCTGATTCGGCTGATGGACAGAGTGGAGCTGGTTGAGGCCTTGGGACACCAAGGTGGAGATTGTTGTGATCTAGGTGGTGTGCTCAAGGCCCATGGGGCCAAGGCTAAGGCCAAGGTCCATCATTCATGAGGGCTTCATGGAGGCTCTAGGGCTAGTTGGGCCCTAGGTTGAAAGGCTGTGGGCCTTTCAGGTTCTTGAGGTCTAGGTTATGTGGGCCTCAAGGGACCAACTCTTTATGGGTCAGGTCTGGGCCTAGGATAGGTGAGATTAGGTCGAGTCATGGGTGTACATGGGCTTGGGTAAACCTAATCTCCCATAGAGTTGGTCATGAGAGTTTTGGGTTTGGGTCACTTGACCCTGTGTATATATATACATGCACTGTATAGGTTTGATTAAGCCAAGGAATACAAAAACTCTTTCACCCAAGTCTCTCTCTCTCTTCTCCCTCTCTCTCCAGCTATTCTCCATGCCCCAGGAGCAAGAAACCCTAGGGTTTCTTGCCGCCAGGTCTATAAAAGGCAGGAAAAGCAGGGGAGGCGCTAGCCCCTCCCCCTTTGTGCCGCCAACCCTTTAGCCTCTCCCTCTCTTGCAGCCACCCAAACATCAGATCCAGGATTTGGAATCTCTTGCTACAAGGTTGGTACAAGTTTTTCTCAGATCTGGAGTTGATCTGAGGTCGTTTGAGGCATGGGTGAGATCTCCATCAATAGATCTATAGGAATGGCTGCAGCAGGACAGATCTGCAAGGTCTGGTTCTATCTACCTTCTTTCCTATCTAAAATATTCCAATTTGAGATCTATAAATTGGAAGACCTCGTCCAGACCTGATCTAGTTGGGTACCAGATCTTGGATTTTTCAGAGGTGATCTTAGATGTGTTCTTCATCTGGAACGAAAGGCTGACGAAGTAGACAGCAACCAGGCTGATTTCGTCAAGGGCCTTCGATCGAGTCCAGAAGTCTCCAGATTTGTTCGTTGCTGGTTCCGCTGCATCCAAGGTCCGTGGGAGGAGCTAGGATCATGCTCCAACAAATCTGGAGTGAGGTTACCAGATTGGTTGAGTAGGGCATCCCCAATGTGGTGGTAAGAGATTTTAATTGTATTGATAGTGCTGAGGAGAAGAGAGGAGGAGGGCCTTCATTGATGGCATTGAAGCTTGGGAGTTTTGAGAATTCATTCGAGAGAATGGCCTAGTGGACTTGGGCTTCTCAGATCCTAGATTCACTTGATGTAATAATCGATAGGGCAGGGCAAGGATCTAGGAGCATATTGATAGGGCATTCGGCACATCCAGCTAGGTTCAAAGGCATCCGAGTTATCAAGTCTGTCATCTTCCCAGGATTGTCTTTGACCACTGCCCATTACTTCTATCTACAGATGTAGGTTTGTCATATCAAAGCTCTTCTAGATTTGAGAAATTTTGGCTCTCCTATTCCTGATTTTGGGATATTGTGTGGGAGATGTAGAGACTTCTGGTGTGGGGAGATGCGATGTACTGATTACCCGAAGGCTGGAAATGATGAAGCGATGACTCAGACGATAGAACTACGAGGAGATTGGTAACATATTTAGGAGACTAGATGAAACTGCATAGCAATTATAGAGATTCAAAGGAGGGAGGACTAGGATGGTGGGTTGTCTAAGATAGAGCTGGCTGAGCTACGGGTGAGACTTACTATGCACCATTCTTTTTTGAGCCAGTAGGAAGTGTTTTGGAGATAGAAGTCTAGAATCCAGTGGAATAGAGAGGAGGACATGACCATCAAGTTTTTTCATATGTTGACCATTATCAGAAGATAGAGAAACTAGATTTGGATGCTATGTGATGAGGGGGGCCACTGGATAGAGGAGGAGGACATTAGATAGCAAATCCTTAGTTTCTTTTGAGTGAGATGGACTAAGAGGCTTGGGGGAGGTGAGTTTTCTATCATTCTGCCTCCCACTAATCAGGTCTTTGTGCAAGATAATGAGTTGCTGACAAGGTCAATGTTGGTGGATGAGGTCTACAAAGCCTTCTGTGCTGTGGTGGAGAACAAGATCCCTGTCCTGATAGATTTCCTCCCATATTTTTTAGAAGGTACTGAAGGGAAGGAAACATATTTCTCTTTGGATAACTAGGGTTGCATTTAAAAATTTTCTATAAATCTATATGAATTAGGATCAAATCCTTACCTATATTGTAGTGGAATTGGGGATCAAATCTCCAAAATCTAGATTCAACCTTCATGTAGGCCTGAAACTGCAGACTCTCTACTTCGCATGCACGCCAGACGATGTAGGAAAGCGGGATGACTTTTGATCAAAGCACCTTCATAAGGCAACCAAATGAGGGAGGAGAGTTGCTGGTGTAATGCCTCACACCAGCAAGGGGGGACACCCAAAGAGGGCCCATGATAAGGAGGAAGAGGGGCGGCAAGCAAGGGGAGACGCCAAGGGAGAAGGTGCGCCCACTTCTCACACCTCCCTCTCTTTCTCTCTTCTCTCAATCTGATTTATTTGCTATCTCTTATACATCTATAGATAGAGACTCTCTCTATTTATAAATGATTCTCGTGATGTAACAAGTATAGGACTCCTAATTCAATCAAGCTTTGAATCAATCTAATACTCATGAAAGGACTCCTACATGAGATAGGATAGGTACCATATTAGGCACCCACAATGCACCCATTCCTACACCCATATGGGATGCTCACACCCAGCACCATGCCAGATGCTAGTCGGCCAAGGAGTGAAGGAAATTTTAGTACAAGTAGGACTCCAAAGAACTCATCCAAAAAGGATCCAATTCATATGAAGCTGGTTCAAAATAATCTTGAAAGGCTATCAATCTTAAACTCTTTAGGACTTTTATACCAAGTCTAACTTGAAATTTTAAACCCAATTAAGTATAATTAATTCAGATCTAATTTAAATTTAATTAGTACTTAAATTTAATCTCTCATAAATTTTATGGATCATAGATCAGAAACTGTTCATCTCTGGGACTGCACTTGAACATCATGTGTAGTGCTAGCTAGACATAGTCAACTCTTCAATCCCATTTGATCCATAATTTAATTCTCAATCAAATTAGCTTATGTATTCAATCAAGTCAAGTACTTCCAAATTGGACATACAAATATAGTTCAATTCTTTTCTACCTTGTCTAACTTGTGTGCGTGACTCCATAGGTTCAAACACTAAGCCGGTAGCAAAGGAACTGATTCTTGCACTAATCGAGATACCATCTAGCAATAGTTTCTGACATCCAGATAGGTCGAATTATCACAAAAAAATATTTCAGAACCCATGCCATGGTTACCGCATAATTTATCTCTTTGACCTTGAATGCTCTAGGATGATCTCAGGTTAAATTGTCAACCCAAAGTGTTTCATCCATACTATATTTCAACCTTTCAAATCCATCTCATGGATTATCCTGGTCAAGACTCCTATAATTCAGAGGGGTCAATCTCATCTTGATCCGTACATAGACTTCGTAAGTACTTGACTATACCTAGTAGCCTTTTGTCACTGCATTAGAAATTTAGATAGTCCGACACTAAAGCACAGTGAGTTGCTTGCAAGTCACTATGGTGATCTTAGGTCGGAGGGACACTTATGTCCATACATTTTGCGAGCAGCTCTTGATAGCAGTGTCATCATCTGTATGCCATACCAGTGTCATCACACTCCTTGATTAAGATGACAACCAACCCATATGGCACACAACTACCTCCACTCAATAAACATCATCGTCCTGTAATGACGTATCATTCGGTTGCAAACATATTTAAGAACTATGATAAATCCTCTCTTTATTGTTCACTAACATAGTTCTAAGAATTTCATCACAGCACAAGAGTTCTACAAGGAAGATGTAACCTTATGATGAAAAAATACTAGAATAACTTTTATTCATTTAGGAACTCAATCATCATATGATTGGTTTTAGGACATAATTTCCAACAACTCATACTTGAACTAAAGTCAATCGGTGCAGTATCTTATACCCATCTTTCATTTGAAGTCATCGAACTCTTTGATCCCAAGAGTTTTAGTAAAGAGGTCGGCTAAGTTCTCCTTTCCTTCGATCTTCTAAAGGTCGACGTCACCTCGGTTCATGATCTCTCATACCAGGTGATAGCAGCATAGAATATACTTGGTGTACTGGTGTAACTTTGGTTCTTTCGCTTGAGCTATGGCACTGGGCTGTCATAATACAGCAGTACAGGACCATCAATAGAAGGTGTAACTCCCAGCTCGATGATGAATTTTCTCAACTACACTACCTCTTTTGTAGCGTCTGATGTAGCATTGTATTCCATTTCGTATATAGAATGGGTCACAGTATGTTGCTTGAAACTTTTTCAGCAAATAGCTCCTCCATTCAAGGTAAATATGTAGCCCGACATGCTTCTATTGCCATCACAATCTGACTGAAAATTAGAATCAGTATATCTCATAAGTTTCAGATCAATATCTTCATAGATAAACCATTAGTCTTTAGTATTTTTCAAATACTTAAGGATTGCCTTGGCAATCTTCCAATGCTTCTCGTCTGGATCAGACTATTACCTACTCACTACCCCTAGTGAATAGGCCACATCTGATCTCGTATATGTCATAGCATACATAATAGATCCCACTACTGAAGCATATAGTATTCTACTCATATGCTCTCTCTTCAGGAGTTGTCAAACAATCCTTCTTGGAGAGAATAATTTTTTGGCCTATCGAAAGATAGCCTCTCTTAAAATTATCTATGTTGAATTACTTCAGTATGGTATCGATATACGTGGATTGAGACACTCCAAGTAACCTTCTAGATCTATCCCTATAGATTTTCATACTTAAGATGTAGGATACTTCTCCCAAGTCTTTCATGAAAAACTGTGATGATAACCACAGCTCATACTCTGCAAAGTCGAGATGTCATTTTCTAGTAACAGTATGTCATCCACATACAATACAAAGAAGATGACTATAGAATTGATACTTGTAGATGCAAGGTTCTTCTCCATTCCTAACAAAGCCATATATTTTGATCACCTTATCAAAATGTATGTTGCAACTCCTAGACACCTGCTTAAGTCCATAAATAGACCTATTCAGCTTGTATACTTTCGATTCATTTGTGAATGTGAACCCTTTAGGCTGTATCACATACACCTCTTATTTTAGCTCGTCGTTAAGGAAAATGGTTTTGACATCCATTTGTCAGATTTCATAATCTAAGTGTATAATGATAGCAAGCATAATCTGAATGGACTTGAGCATTGCCATTGGAGAGAACGTCTCATCATAGTCAATACCATAATGTTACCACCTTTGACAACTGGATGGGCTTTATAGATCTCTATCTTTTCGTCTGCTCCTCTTTTTTTTTTAAAAATCTGTTACACCCTATAGATTTTATCCCTTCAGGCGGATCAACTACTGTCCATACACCATTGATCCCAATGGACTCTATCTCAAACTTCATGGCCTCAAACCATTTTTGAGAGTCGAGCCTTTGCATGGCTTCCATATAGGTGATCGGATCCTCATCATTCTCATCAAGTTCGATGGGATCACCATCCTGAATTAAAAAACTGTAGTATCTGTCTATCTGATGCAGTACTCTATCGAATCTCCTTAATGATGCCTTTACTAGCTCTGAATTCAATTCTCCAATCAAATATAATTTTATGTGTATCGGTCCTTCCACCTCTTGAATTTCATCAAGTTTAATTTTAAAGGTATTAGCTCTTTCACTAAGGAACTCTTTTTCTAAAAAGACTGTCCTACTGCTGACAAACATCTTTTGCTTTGCAGCGAGGTAGAAGTAGTACCCTTTAGTTTCCTTTGGGTACCCTATGAACAAGCTATTGGGTTCCAGCGACACAGCAAAATATAGATTTCAAAAATTTTTAACACGCATACAATAATAAAAATTAAGTTTAACAATTAAACTCATCCACCAAAACTCAAAAACCCTAGGAACCCCTTGACGATTACAGTCAAATAACAAAAATATGTATATGAGGAAAAGACCAGAAGTCATATACCACCATGAAGATCATGAAATGGTGATTTTGAGATCTCTACGAGACTTCAAAGTAGAAGCACTCCAACTGTGATCCATACAGGATTGATCAGGACCCTTCCCAATACGTCATGGTGCTGCAGCCTTCTTCCTAAGTGCACTGCCGATAGTCCTTTGCAAGAACTTGATACACCATTACTTGTATATCTTCATGACCTCCACTATGATCACTCTAGGAACCCTTTCCCAAAGTATCAAACCACACTCTAATCAGATTTTATGTTCAACACATGAACAAATTGATTTTAGGACAAGTATCTCATACTTTTCAATTTTTTTTCTCCCCTCTTTTCTTACATTTTTTTCAGACATTTTTCTTGTCTTATCCTCTCATTCTCATGCCTAAATCTAGCCAAAAAAAGGATGTACAAAACAAGGAATAGTGCACCTTTTTATAGGGAATAAGGGGGCATCCCATGGGACGCCAACTCTTGGCGTCCCTTATTCCTTACATGCCTCCAATTAATTTTCAGCATGGAGTCCCATAGGTTAAGGCATAGGAAAAGAGTTTTTTCATCTATAGAAGGACTCTTCCTCTGCCAGATAAATATGTGAGTGCCATAAAATGGCCATGGGAGAAGAATTGGCATGGGAAAGTCAAGAGTCCAAAACATTAAGGACTCTCATATATACATCAAAAAATGTGGCATCCCATTATTATTTGATGTTTAAACTCCTTCCAAAAGAAGGACTCTCCTTCCTCTTTTGTGCTTATAATCCCAAGAGACATCTGATGTTATATGGAATTAATAAATGTGTAGAGAATTAAAAGAAGAAAAGAGTTTTAATTGAATTGGACTCTTCCAATTCAAACGCCCAAATAAATATGGCATCCCAAAATAATTTGGCATGGAGTTCCTTCCAAGAGAAGGACTCCACCTCTTCTTCCACATCCATATTATCCCAAGGCATCATCACATGGCATACAAAATTAAGGGACAAGTGGATCATGTAAGAAAATTAAGATAAGGAGAAGGACTCCTCTCCTTAACTTCCAAAATTAAATGGGGCATCCAAAATTAAATGGGGTGTGTGGCTTGACATGGAGGAGGCTGGTACCACATGGAATACTTTCATAAAATCAGATAAAATCAACTAATAAATCAGATGGTTCAAACCCAATCACATTGGATCAAGGCTACAAGACAGGTAAGCACAAACACCTTTGCACTAAACCCAATTGGAAACTTGGGTTGTTGCCCAGCTATGCAACCCAAGAGGGGGGGGAGGTGAATTGGATTTTTAAAATTTTAACATTAATTTAAAACTAGAGGATTAAATAATAATGAGCAGGATATATGTAGAGAGTGATATAAGCAAGATATAGAAATAAGATGCAAGAATGCAAGAAGATAAAAAAAATTAGAAGGAGAGCAAGTAAGCACAACACAAACAAATAAGATTTATAGTGGTTCGGTGTCAACCTTGTACCTACATCTACTCTCCAAGCTCCTACTTGGAAATTCAAATCCACTAAACCATATTCAATAAGAATACAACATCGGTACCTCCGACTCTAGCTATCCCAAGCTAGAACACTTATTTTCAGATACAAGCCAACCCAATACAATCCGATCCAAGGTTCGGATCAACCTATCCAAGTTTTGAAACCCTTTCAAAACTAACAATCAAGACAAAAATAGAGTATGCGAGTTAGTCATATAAAAATATAAATTTAGCTCTTTTAATGTGCAAATAAAATTTTAAATATACTTTACACAACACAAAGGAAGCTTTTCTAATTTTTCTCAAGATGGTTGAAGACTTGAATGAGCTCTAGAGGGGTTGGTGATCTTTAATTGAAAGCTTCTTTTTCTTGAAGTGGTCTTTTTGCTTAGGGCTGAAATGAATGCTTGAGTCTCTTCAAAACTTTTTTCCTTTTTCCTCCTTTAAGTGCCTTTATAACTTCAATAGATGGTAGAGAGAAATTTGGACTAAAATAGAGCCATTGGAGATCATTAAAAGAGCATTAAATACTACCAAAAAGAGATAAAAACTAGTCATTACGGAAGTTTCCATCATAGGGGGTCGACTCATGGGGTTGACCTCTGCACAGGAGTCAACTCATGGGATTGACCTCTGTGGCACAAAACAGAAAATCACTGTTCTGTATCTTTGGCCTACACAGCAACAGAGGTCGACTCATGGGGTCGACCTCTTTGGGTGTGCCAGTCAAAAATAGCATGCCGTTCAGCCTCTTTTGACAGGAGTCGACTCATAGGGTCGATCTAATTTTTTAAACTTGAATTTTTCTCAACATATCCATCCAAAAAGTATGAAATTACCTCCAATAGATCACAAATATTCTGTTCTTGCTCTTGAGGCTTTCGAATTAGAACTTGATAAAATTATGATTTTGCCCCTGAAATATAATAAATCTTTTTCCAAGCCAAAATTATTAGTAACCCCCTGAAATATATTGTAATCATCAAAATCAATTCATGGAGTAACAATCTCTCCCTTTTTTATGATGACAAAATACTTGAGCAAAAGTAATACATAACATATATAAATAAAGCATTAATCAAGAATTTTAAATTTATGAAGATGCATCACTTAAACATTATAGTCAATTATTTAAAAAAAATACATCATGAGTAGTTTGAAGATTAGTATTAAGATGGTTTATAATATTATATTTTTTTTGATAAATTTATTTTGATAATTTTGCTTATTGCTCGATTTTAGACAAGTTTGCTTATTGCTCGATTTTAGACAATTTTGCTTATTGCTCGATTTTAGACAAGTTTGTTTATTGCTCGATTTTAGATAATTTTGCTTATTACTCTATTGCTCAATTTTAGATAATTTTGCTTATTGCTCAATTTTAGATAATTTTGCTTATTGCTTTATTGCTCGATTTTAGATAATTTTGCTTATTGCTCGATTTTATTCAACTATGATACCAACTCTCCCTTTTTGACAACATCAATTAAGATTATTACTCCCACTATTTTAAGGAAAACATGAAAGAGACTCCCCCTCACTATAACAATCATAAAGGATATTTAATTTGCTCATTTAGAAGATATTGCCATTCATAATATTTCATAACACATATATGAGGTATTTTTCATATCATATTAAGACATTTCAATTAATGCCATTCATAAAAATCAATCCAAAGATATTCATAGAAGTTAAAAGCATATATATGTATATATCCAAAATGTGACATAAGTGTCACAATATATACAAGTCAAGTCAAAGTACATAGGCCATACAAAAATTATGGATAAAAATACAACTATCCATGAGCCAATCAGCCAACAATTACAAAGGCCATAAGCTAGAACCTAGACATAAAAAGGCTAACTATGCTAGATCTAATAGATATCATGGCTAGAGGGATCAGAATCTGAAGAATCAGAGATATGATGAGGAGTCTCAAGATCAAGGCCATGGGCACGTCTTCGACCACATCTGCCTCGATCATGGGTAGAAGTACCGGCACGAGCAGAAGGACGAGAAGATCCTGGAGACTGGGAAGCTATGGACTGTGCTAGGAGAGAAAGTCTGATGGTGTCCAATTATTCCAAAACTCTCATCATGGACTGCATCAAGGCACTGATCTGAGTAGAGACAGTCTCACTGGAGTCACTGAACTATCTCCTCAAGAAGGCAAATCCACCCTCCAAAACTCCTCGAAGTCTAGCCGCCTCTGCAGACAGGTTGGAGACCTTTATGATGTCCTCATATGACTGGAGATGGGCTAAGGCTAATACCTGCCTCTGTAAATCTACAACTCTGCCCGTCAGTCTCAGAACACATCCCTCAAGCTCCTCAAGTCATACAGACTGAGCTGTGAGTATCTGAAAGATAGTGAGATATGAGGGATCAAAGTCTGATCTAAGTCAGTCTGAGATATCGATCTCTAAGCAAAGACTGAGGTGGCAAACTACTGAGATAAAATGAAGGCAACATGCTGGGACATCAACTCAATTTGATCATCTGCAAGTTTGAACTCTGAAGGATGTACCCTACTCCCTGACTGTGGAACTGAAGCATGCCTCCTCACTGACTCTGAGGGACCAGTTTCATGATCAGATACGAACTGAATATCAGGAGATGCTCTGTGATCACGAGGAGGTGAAGATGGTCCCTCCTCCTCTGCTCTCTCCTCTGCTCTCTCCTCAACACCCTTCGACCAACCACCATCAGTCTTTGAGAAATCCATCCGATGCAATGTGTGGTGGTTGATGGTGTCAAAGTGTGACAATTTGGTGACAGCCTCCCCCTCAAAATAGACTCTGAACCTCTTAAAGACCAGGGTGAGTGCCATACCATAAGGCAAGTGAGCCTTAGACCTATTTAGGGTCTCCCTCATGCCCTCAAACATCAAAGCAGGAAGGTTCAAGGGGGTTTGGGTAATCACATGGTACATGATGCAAATATCCCTACTAGATAAGAGGTCATGTCTGTCACTCCTAGGGATAAAAAATTTGGTAACCATGTGATGCAAAATCCTCATTTCAATTGAAAGAATTTTTGCTTCTAATTTATTCAAGTTTACAGTAAATGCTCTCCCTAAAATAGCACTTAATCCTTCTTCTTTGATTGGGAGTTCCATATGAGTATAGCCTTCACAAGGCAAGTGTAAGATTTATCCCAAGTGTAATGGATCAAAAACTATGTTAACCCCTTTCACCAAGGATTTTACTGTTTCATTGCAATAACTCAAATTTAAGTAAAATTTTTTGACCAAATCAACATAAGTATTTTCCTTTAATAAACAGTAAAACTCCCATCCTTAATTTTTAATCTTTGATCCAATAGAGAACCCTTCTTTTTCAAAAAACTTAAAATATATATTCTTTCTGAGTTCTACTTTTTGATTGGACAGAGGTACCTTGCTTGGACTGAGTGAAAATTGTGAAGAAGCTGGAGCAGGACCTGGAACTGGAGTTGGAGCAGAAGAGGGCTCAGCAGCCATTCTTTTTCTGCACACATCTTCTTCTAACCCTCGAACAGATTTTTTTCTCTATGGTAGCTTTGATTTGAGAGCCATTTTGGATAGAAAAGACTTGCAAATAGCTTAGGAGAGTTGATGAATGGTAGAATGGAAGAGATTTTTAGAGAAAAAGTAAAGATTTTGGGGAGATAGACCATTGGTTTGGAGAAAAGGGTTTGAAGCTAGGACAAGCTCGAACCACCCAAACGATTAAGAAAGAGAGAAGAGAGATTTAAATCCTAAAGGGATGATTTAAAGGAAAAAATCTAGTGAGAATAGGGATTTTGAGATGAGAGTGGAGAGGGAGGTGATCTTGTTTGGTGGAATGGGAAAGACGAACGGTAAAGGGGTCGGCTCTTTGCAATCGATGAAATCCCAATAAAATAGAGTCTGATTGATTTTAATAAAAAATTATAAGTTTACCCTAGGGTCGACCTTAGGGGTCGACTCATGGTAAGAAAAATAAAAAAAAATGATGAAAAAATTTTGAAAAAGCTTGAAACTTGAAAGAAGGGTGTCTATTTGAGAGATTGATAATTTGAAGGATAGTTTTGAGCTTTTAAGAAAGGAGAGATGTGAAATTAGCTCAAAAATTTAATTGGTTCAATGAAAGAAGGGTGTCTATTTGCACTAGTGTTATCATATCTTATAAGAGTTTTATTAAGTTTGATGCCAAAGTCCTCAAGTTGTTACTTAATCTACTGGATTTGAGCACAGCAACTTTCGACTGCAATGTATTCGACCTCGACCGTAGACAGTGCTACCAAATTTTGTTTCTTGCTAAACTAAGAGATTAAGTTAACTTAAAGAAATTGGCAAGTTTTACTAGTACTTTTTCTATCTAATTTACATCCAGTAAAATCGACATCTGAATATCCTATTAAGTCAATTGATGAGTCCTTAGAATACCATAATCCTAGAGTTTGTGTACTTTTAAATATTTAAAATTTTTTTAACTGCATTTAAGTGTGATTCTTTTGGATTTGATTGAAAGTGTATACATAAATAAATACTAAACATAATATCTAGTCTACTAGCAGTTAAAGAACCAATCATCCCTCTATAAAATTTTGAGTATATATTTTTATCTCTTTCATCCTTGTCAAGCTTACATGATGGGCTCATGGGTGTACCAATTGCTTTGGAGCTCTCCATTCCAAATCTTTTGAGTAGTTCTCTTGTGTACTTACTTTGGGTGATGGAGATCCTTTCCTTTGTTTGTTTGATTTGGAGTCCGAAGAAGAATGTAAGTTCTCCCATCATGCTCATCTCAAACTCCCCCTGCATGAGCTTAGTAAAATCTTGACAAAGAGTTTCATTAATAGACCCAAAAATAATATCATCAATATATATTTGTATAACTAAGATATCATCATGATTTCTTTTAATGAAAAGGATTGTATCTACATTTTCTCTTAAAAAATTATTGTTAAGCAAGAATTTACTTAACCTTTCATACCAAGCCCTAGGTACTTGAAGGAACCAGATCTAGAATTTCAGGGTTAGATCTTGAAACTTTTTCAAGATCATGTAGCGGAAGACTAAAATAAATCAAAATTTATTTTTTAAAACTAGAAAATTCTTAGATCTAAGATCCTATTACATGATTATTACATACCATTAAATCAAAAATTAAAATATATAGAGCATGAACTACATGTTGATCATATCAACATGTTTCTATACTATATCTAATGTATGTATTAAACAATAGATCAGATCTATTACCTTGCAAGTTAGACATTCTATGTTGTGATCCAGATCATGTGCCCAAGGCCCAGGGGACCAAGACTAAGGCCAAGGTCCATCATTCATGAGGGCTTCATGGAGGCTCTAGGGCTAGTTGGGCCCTAGGTTGAAAGGCTGTGGGCCTTTCGGGTTCTTGAGGTCTAGGTTATGTGGGCCTCAAGGGACCAACTCTTTATGGGCCAGGTCTGAGCCCAGGATAGGTGAGATTAGGTCAAGTCATGGGTGTACATGGGCTTAGGTTAACCTAATCTCCCATAGAGTTGGTCAAGGGAGTTTTGGGTTTGGGTCAGTTGACCCTGTGTTTATATATACATGCACTGTATAGGTTTGATTAAGCCAAGAAAAATGAAAACCTTTTCTCTCAAGTCTCTCTCTCTCTTCTTCCTCTCTCTTCAGCTATTCTCCATGCCCCAGGAGCAAGAAACCCAAGGGTTTCTTGCCGCCAGGTCCATAGAAGGCAGGAAAAGCAGGGGAGGCGCTAGGGTTTTGAGCCCCTCCCCCTTTATGCCACCAACCATATTGCCTCTGCCTCTCTTGCAGCCATCCAAACATCAGGTCTAGGATTTGAAATCTCTTGCTATGAGGTTGGTACAAGTTTCTCTCATATCTGGAGTTTATCTGAGGTCGTTTGAGGCACGGGTGAGATCTCCATCAATAGATCTATAGGAAAGGCTGCAGCAGGACAGATCTATAAGGTCTTGTTCTATCTACCTTCTTCCCTATCTAGAATATCCTGATTTGAGATCTACAAATTAGAAAACCTCGGTTCAGGCCTGATCTAGTTGGGTACCAGATCTTGGATTTTTTAGAGGTGATCTTATAGGCGTTCTTCATCTGGAATGAAAGGCTGACGAAGAAGACAGCAACCAGGCTGATTTCGTCAAGGGCCTTCGATCGAGTCCAGAAGTCTCCAAATTTGTTCGTTGCCAGTTCTGCTGCACCCAAGGTCCGTGGGAGAAGCTGGGATCATGCTCCAATAGTTGGAATCAGTGCCACGATGGTGAGGAAGTGGTTCCAAGCATGAGAAGTTAAAGATCCCAAGTGCTGAAAAATTTTTAGCAAGGTACCATCAAGGTATATTCTACACTTCTTGATTTTATATTGCTTGTTTGGCTTAGATCCAGTCATGGGCAGCAATATGAAGGTCGATTTTGAGAAGTTTGATGGCAAGAAAAATTTTTCCATGTGAAAAATCTGAATGGAGGATTTTCTGGTGCAAGCAGATCTGGATCAGGCTTTGGATGAGAAGCCTGAGGGAATGACAGATAGACAGTGGGCATCGTTGGAGAAGAAAGCATGCTCGGTGATCAGAGGATGTTTGGCGGATGCGGCGTTGTATTCGGTGCTGGAAGAAAAGACCCCAAAGGGCCTTTGGTTGAAGTTGCACACCATATATATGGGGAAGAATATGTGCAACAAGCTAATGCTGAAGAAGAGGTTGTACAGTCTTCGGATGCAGAAGGGATCTGATGTGATTGGCCACATTCAGAGGTTCGACCAGTTGTGCACGGAGTTGATGAATATTGGGGTGAAGCTGGATGAGGAGGATAAGTCCCTGTTGCTTTTGTGTTCGTTGCCAGGATCATATGACTCTTTGGTGACTACACTGCTCTACGGCAAGGAGACTCTGGAATATGAGGACATGGTCTCAGTGCTGAGGTCTAATGAGCAAAGAAAAAAGTTGACCAGAGATCAGGCTCCTCAGGAGGGTTTGGCAGTAGGGGAGAGGACAGGTAGAGGCAGAGGCAGAAGCAAGTCCAGGGGGCGGTCCAAGTCCAGGAAGGGAAAGAAAGAGATGAAATGCTTCAAGTGCAACGAGTTCGGGCACTTCAAGCAAGAATGTCGACTATGGAAGAGCAAGAAGGGAGAAAGAAGTGGCTCAGAATCAGCGAGTGCAGTTGCTAGGCAGCAGGTGGAGGATGATCTACTTGTGGTATCAGATGGTCACAGGCATTACACAGAGGAGTGGACACTAGACTCTGCGTGCTCACATCTCTACACACCACACAGGTCTTGGTTTGTGACATACACCAAGACAGATGAGGGATCAGTGACTCTAGGCGACAATCATCCTTGCAAGGTGGCTGGGATAGGGACAGTTAGGGTGAGGATGTTTGATGGGATTGTGAGGATGTTGACAAATGTAAAGCACGTCCGGGAGCTGGAAAAGAATCTGGTGTCACTAGGCTACTTGGAGCACAGTGGATACAGCTTCTGCAGTAGGGCTAGAAGCGGAGTATTAAACATCTCTAATGAAGCTATGGTGGTGATGAGAGGTAGGAGGTTGGACAATAATCTCTATCGCATAGAGGGATCTGTGGTGATCGGAGAGTCTGATGCAGCAGCTACAGCACAGGACCAGCAGGGGGCTTACAGGATGTGGCACTACCGCCTAGGCCACATGGGTGACAAGGGGCTGAGGGAGTTGAGCAGGAGAGGACTCATATCTAATCTGGAGGATGGTGCTACAGGGGAGATCTGTGAGCCTTGCCAGATGGGAAAGCAGAGGAGATTTCAGTTCAACATCAGTACAACCCGCAATGCAGTCCCTCTGGAATTTGTACATACAGATGTGTGGGGACCAGCCTCAGTTTCAGCTAGGAATGGGGCCAGATACTTCATGACCCTGATTGATGATTTCTCAAGGAAACTCTGGATTTACTTCATTAGAGAGAAGTCTAAGGTCTTCACCAAGTTCAAGATCTGGAGAGCTGAGGTGGAGAAGGAGCAGTGGAGGAGCGTGAAGTGTCTGAGGTCAGACAATGGCGGGAGTACACCAGTATAGAGTTCCAGGACTACTGTGAGGAGTGTGGGATTCAGAGACACTTCTCAGTTAAGGAGACTCCACAGCAAAATGGGGTGGCCGAGAGGATAAACAGAACACTTCTGAAAAAGGCACGATGCATGAGGCTGTAGGCAGGGCTTCCAAAGGCATTTTGGGTTGACACAGTTGACGCAGCGAGTTACTTGGTCAATCGATCACCTCACATCAGGTTGGATGGCAGGCTTCCAGAGGAGGTGTGGTCTGGGAGGATAGTTGGGCTGGGCCATCTATGGGTATTTGGGTGCACGGCCTATGTGCACATTGGAGCTGGTGAGCGGAGCAAGCTAGACGCCAGATCATGCAAGACGGTGTTTCTAGGCTATCCGTGAGGAGTTAAGGGATACAGGCTATGGGATCCCTTAGAAAAGAAGGTCATCATTAGTCGGGATGTGACTTTTGATGAGGAGTCAGTCCTACAGAGGCGAGCAGGCATGGAGGAGCAGCAGGAGCAGGAGGAGGTCCAGTAGGGCACTGCTGGACAGCTTATCTCTTTGATTTTGCCTCTTGCAGGTACTACGGGAGGACATGACATTCAGATGGAGAATCTACCTAAGATGTCTCCACAGGTGGAGAGGACTCGGACAGAGGATCGAGATGAAGAGGTCTAGTAGGAGCGAGCTGGACCGAGGACTGATATCAGTGTTGCCCTACACAAGCCCAAGAGGACCATCAGGCAACCGGACCGATATGGCTTCGAGGAGACGCTGTCATATGCCCTGCTGACAGTGAATGGAGACCCATATAAGTATCAAGAGGCTATTGAGAGCCAGGATAGAGAGCGATGGGTCCAGGCGATGTCCGAGGAGATGCAGTCTCTCCACCAGAACCAGACGTGGCGATTGGTGCAGTTGCCATAGGGGAAGAGGCCCATTGGCTGCAAATGGGTCTACAGTCGCAAGGAAGGGCCTTCAGAGCAGGGAGGTATCAGATTCAAGGCGAGGTTAGTGGCCAAGGGATACTCCCAGAAGGAAGGCATCGACTTCAGTGAGGTCTTCTCTTCCGTCGTCAGATATACTTTCATCAGAGTGTTGCTGAGCATTGTAGCAGCTCAGGATTTAGAGCTGGAGTAGATGGATGTCAAGATGGTGTTGCTCTATGGGCATTTGGAGGAGAGAATTTACATGGAGCAGCCACCCAATTTTAGGGATCCAGGATCAGAGGGAATGGTTTGTTTGTTGCAGAAGTCGCTGTACGGGCTGAAGCAGTCGCCGAGGCAATGGTACAAGTGGTTCGACTCCTATGTGCGCAGCATTGGACTTTCCAGGTGCGAGTTTGATCCCTGTGTTTATATTCAGTCTCTTGAGGATGGTTCTAGGGTGTTCCTACTCTTGTATGTGGATGACATGCTTATAGCATGCAAGAGTAGGAAGGTTGTGCAGGATCTGAAGGCATCCTTATCTCAGGAGTTTGAGATGAAGGATTTGGGCCCTGCAAGGAAGATCCTAGGCAAGGAGATTTTTAGAGATCGAGCCTAAAGGGTGCTGCATCTATCTCAAGGGGGCTACAAACAGAAGGTCTTAGAGAGGTTTGGGATGAAGGGAGCAAAGCCGGCGGAGCTGCCACTTACCGGTCACTTTAGACTCTCGAAGACCATGGCGCCATTGACTGAGGTGGAGGCTCAAGAGATGGAGATGGTTCCTTATGCTTTAGGAGTTGGGAGCTTGATGTATGCGATGGTCTGTTGTAGGCCAGACATCGCTCATGCAGTGAGTCAGGTTAGCAGGTTCATGGCGCAGCCTGGCAGGAAGCACTGGAGAGCGCTGAAGTGGATATTCAGATACCTGGCGGGTTTAGTTGGAGTTGGCATCTGCTACGAACAGCGAGGAGGTGCAGTGGGATACTCTGACATGTCCAGAGAGGCTCAGGGGTTGATTGGTGGTTATGTAGATGCAGACTTCGGTGGAGATGTGGATACCCGGAGGTCTACGACAGGCTTCATCTTTAGCCTGTATGGAGGTCCTATTTCTTGGAGATCGAGTCTGCAGCCTATCACGGCCCTATCCACTACAGAGGCGGAGTACATCGGGCTGACAGAAGCAGCTAAGGAGGCAATTATTGGGAAATATGTCCCAAAAAGCCAATCGTCAAGCTGTTGACGGTTGAGCAACCAAGTATTGTAATTGATTTGTTAATAAATAAAATATATTTAGCATTTTCATCATAAGCTTTCATCTTCTAATGAACTCCATTGTTATGATGAAGTCCTTAGGACTATTTAAGTTCGATAAAGAGAGGATTTATCGATTAGTCCTTAAAACTGTTCACGACCAAATGATAGGCTGTTAATAAGGACGACAGCTTCTATCGAGCATAGGTCACTGTAGGCCATATGGGTTGGTTGTCCTTTTAACCAAGGAGTGTGGAGACACTGGTATGGCATACAGATGAGATATAAAGGTACATCATCATTGAACGTGACCAACTCCAGAGTATTCTACTGTCGAGAATATCTCTGATGGGATATAGGTATAAGTGTCCCTTAGACCTGAGATCGCCTCAGTGACTTGCAAGCAACTCACTGTGCTTTGGTACTGGACTAACTGAATTTCTAATTCAGGGACGGAAGGCTTCTGGGCACAGTCAAGTACTTGCAAAGTCAGAGTGTGATCGAGATGGGATTGACCACTCCAAGAGTTGGAGAAGAATGAGTCGCTGTATTTCAATTTAGCAAAACCTTGGCCAGGGTAATCCATCAGATGGATTTGATATTTTGAAATACAATGTGGACAACCTGATCAGAGTTGACAGTTAAACTCTGGGGTGTCCTATGATCATTTTGGTCAAGGAGATGAATTATATGAAAACTATATCTGCATGGGTTCTAAGGATGTTGTTCTACACATTCGACCTATCCGGTCGTCGGGTACCATTGCTAGATGGTCACTTCGATTGGTATAGGAATTTATTCCTATCTACCGGCTTAGGTTCGGACCTATGAGATCACACACATTAGAGTTCATGATCCGATCAGATGGTTGATCAACGATTAAGAATCATTCTAGGGTTAAATGATCAATACGATTGACATTTAACCCAGTGCAAGTGTTGCAGAAGGATCGATTAGCAATTCGATTGCTAATTGGCTTAATTTGATTAAGCCAATGGGCTGAGATTAAGTCAAATTAAATATAATTTAATTAGATTTATTTTGGGCTTGATTGGATCAAGTTCAATTGGTTTATTGGATAAGCCAAGTGCAAGGAAAAACTAGTCCTAGTTCAACTAGGACTTGGGTCAATCTAATTTCTAATTTGATTAGAAAATTAAATCAGATTTAAATCTAATTTAATCTGATTAAATTAGGTTTTTAATTGGGTTAAGACCTATTTTAATTGGGTTGATCTAATTTTGATTTGATTTGGTTTGGAAAACCAAATTAAAACAAGTCATAAGACAGAATCCTAGTAAGACTAGGATTCCACCTTGCGCCACATAATCCTTCTCCACGCCCTCTCTCTTATTCAACGCCAATCTCCACTTATTTTATGTGACAAAAGCCCTCTCCCAGATCTCTCTCACATTCACAAAAGGTCTCCTCTCTTCTTTCTTACATGGAAGGTGGTTTGGATCAAATCTAAAAGGAATAAGTTTGGATTTCGAATTCTATGAGATAGAGTTTTAGAAATCCAAAACTCTTTCAATTTTGCACCGAATTTATCCAAATTTTTTTTAAAATTTTTGTGGCTTTTAGGATATATGTTGTGCACCTTTTTCTATTGATCCATACATGAAAATATGAAGGAGGTGCTCAAGAGTTGGGCATCCCTTAACTTGCCATGTTTGGATAAGCCTTGACTAGGTGTTTGACTTAGACAAGGACTCTATCATATCTCCCTATATAAGATGAGTTTCTTTGTGAAATTTTAGGAAAATTATAGATTTGAGAGACCTTTGTGTTATCCAAAAATCAGAGAGAAATACCTTTGGGTTGTGGAGATATAAAAGATGCAAGTTTGGGTGTCTAGAGAGAAAAATGTGAAGAAGAAGAGGGTCTTCTTCTTGGGTTTTTGTTTTCATATCTTTCCTCCCTCCATCTTGAGTTTCCTGAGAGTGTCTCAGATCTGAAACTCTTTCTTCTACTTTTCATCTTTGGAAGAGTCTAAATCAAGAAGAAGGAGGCACCTGATCAACCATCAAAGAAGGATCAGCGCAGTAGCATACTGTGCTGATTTCCTGAAGCAGGACTTCTGATCGAGATTCGTGGGCTCGTGTGGACGACTCCTAGAGGCCGGATGCGTGTGCGGCTTGCAACATTATCCTCAAGCTCAGATCAGCATGGTTAGAACGTCTAACTTGCAAGGTAATAGATCTGATCTATTGTTTAATACATACATTAGATGTAGTATAGAAACATGTTGATATGATCAACATGTAGTTCATGCTATATTTATATATTTTAATTTTTGATTTAATGCCATATAATAATCATATAATAGGATCTTAGATCTAGAGATTTTCTGATCTTAGAAAATAAATTTTGATTTATTTTAGTCTTCCGCTGTACGATCTTGAAAAAGTTTCAAGATCTAACCCTGAAACCCTAGATCTGGTTCCTACAATTGGTATCAGAGCCTAGGTTCTTTATTACATGATTATTTATACATGCTTAGATTATTTTTATATTAGATCTAATTTATAATCTGATTATTAAATCTGAAATTAAAATTTTAGATCAATCACAAACTGCAAGGTTGTCCTGCTGTAAGGTTTACCCCTTACAGTGCAAAGGTTGTCCTAGTTTGTGTAGATCTATCTTTAATCATAAATTTATTAGATATGATCTAGATTAAATTTATGATTTATTAAATTTAAAATATATTTAAATCTGAAATAAAATCTCTTTGTTAATAATTTTTGTTCAAAGAAATTGTTTAAAATTGAAATTGTTTCAATTACATGAACCTGTTTAGATTAGATCTAAAGTAGTTTCATGTTTATTTCACTTGCATCTTGATTATGAATCAAACATGCAATATGGTTGGTAGAATCATATTGTAAAATTATTTTACAAATATGAAAATTATTTTTTGAAAAGCCGAACCCAACCCTCAGCCCAAAACTTAATTAAGAATTAAGAAGTTGTTTGATTAGGTTCTAGGATTGTGAATTGGAGAACCTAAGACACAAATCATAACACATTGGGTTAATGGGTTAGTGAGAATTAGGTCCATTAATTGGGTTAGACCTATGGTTAGATTAAAGATGGACTTAATTAGAGGATTGACTAAATCTAATCAATTGTTGTCTTAGATTAGGTCAAGGATTCTCTAGATCAATTACAATAGTTGTAGTTGGTCAAGTCCATGTCTTTAACGAGAACCAAATGGACTTGATTCTTGGCTAAGCGGTCTAGCATGAACTATTAGGTTGATCTAATCGAAACTAATTAAACCAGTTGGTGTCTAAGGTAAACTAGACCGGTGGTTTTTAATTGGGAGCCCGCTTACCTGGCCATTTCTGATGGTGTCTAAGGCAAGCTTTGGCAGACCCTCCCACTGATCGAACTTACCTGGCCTCTTGGTGAAATTATATTTTGATCAGATCACTTGACTATTCGAGCTGACCCATGTCAGCTAGGTAAATCAGTGTGACTGATTTAGGTGCTCCTAGACCAGCCCTGGTCTCCCTTAAGCTGACTTGGTGAAGCCAGTGGGAGGATCATGATAAGCTGGTTCATCTGACTTCATCCTCTATATTATTTAAATCTTTTAAAATTATTAGGTCCTTAAAATGATAAAGTTATGGAGATAACTGAGTCATAGCCTCTCATTAAGGTGTTTGATAATGAGTCCATTAACTCAATAATCATTGCAGACCCAAAGGCCTGGTGCTTGTTGACTAATGGAATTATCACTCATCATATGATGACTTGGAAGTGTCTCTCTAATGGTGGTTAGGTGAGCCAACCAAAGTTGGGCTTAATTATTCGTTGGTTAGATACACCAAGTATGATCATGTTAATGGTTGGACCTAACTGGATCCTTACAGTGGAGGCCAAAGCCTACTGATTAGGTTTCTGGGGCAAAATTAAAATTATTAGAAATTATTTAGAGAAATAATTGGTTATGAACCTACCCTTAGATGTACATGGGTTGGCCAACCAAAGTTGGGCTTGTGTGCAGTCTAAGTGGATTCTAGTACCCGCTAAGGAATTAGGGTAATTCCTCGAATTGGAGGTAGAGGCTACCAATTCGAATAAAATAGTGGGAGAAACCTTTTGATTAAAGTCCAAATCTTTAGATTTAATGAATCAATTACTAATTAGGTTATGGTTCTCTTTTGTGCAGATATGGCCACTTTCCTATCACTCCGATCATTGTTGGATCACCAGCAAGGTCAAACACCTAGTCAAGGCTTATCCAAACATGGCAAGTTAAGGGACGCCCAACTCTTGAGCACCTCCTCCATATTTTCGTGCATGGATCACCAGCAAAGGGTTCACAATGTAAACCCTAAAGGCCATGAAAATTTCAAAAAAAATTTGGATAAATTCGGTGCAAAATTGAAAGAGTTTTGGATTTCTAAAACTCTATCTCATAGAATTCAAAATCCAAACTTATTCCTTTTAGATTTGATCCAAACCACCTTCCATGTAAGAAAGAAGAGAAGAGACCTTTTGTGAACGTGAGAGAGATCTGGGAGAGGGCTTTTGTCGCACAAAATAAGTGGAGATTGGTGTTGAATAAGAGAGAGGGCGTGGAGAAGGCTTATGTGGCGCAAGGTGGAATCCTAGTCCTACTAGGATTCTGTCTCATGACTTATTTTAATTTGGTTTCCCAAACCAAATCAAATCAAAATTAGATCAATCCAATTAAAATAGGTCTTAACCCAATTAAGAACCTAATTTAATCTGATTAAATTATATTTAAATCTGATTTAATATTCTAATCAAATTAGAAATTAGATTGACCCAAGTCCTAGTTGAACTAGGACTAGTTTTTCCTTGCACTTGGCTTATCCAATAAACCAATTGGACTTGATCCAATCAAGTCCAAACCAAATCTAATTAAATCATATTTAATTAGACTTAATCTCAGCCCATTGGCTTAATCAAATTAAGCCAATTAGCAATCGAATTGCTAATCGATCCTCCTGTAACACTTGCACTGGGTTAAATATCAATCGTATTGATCATCTAACCCTAGAACGATTCTTAATCATTGATCATCCATCTGATCGGATCATGAACTCTAATGTGTGTGACCTCATAGGTCCGAACCTAAGCCGGTAGCATAAGAACAAATTTCTATACCAATCGAAGTGACCATCTAGCAATGGTACCCGATGATCGGATAGGTCGAATGTGTAGAACAACATCCTTAGAACCCATGCGGATATAGTTTTCATATAATTCATCCCCTTGACCAAAATGATCATAGGACACCCCAGAGTTTAACTGTCAACTCTGATCAGGTTGTCCACATTGTATTTCAAAATATCAAATCCATCTGATGGATTACCCTGGCCAAGGTTTTACTAAATCAAAATACAGCGACTCATTCTTCTCCAACTCTTGGAGTGGTCAATCCCATCTCGATCACACTCTGACTTCGCAAGTACTTGACTGTGCCCAGAAGCCTTCCATCCCTGAATTAGAAATTTAGTTAGTCCAGTACCAAAGCAAAGTGAGTTGCTTGCAAGTCACTGAGGCGATCTCAAGTCTAAGGGACACTTATACCTATATCCCATCAGAGACATTCTCGACAGCAGAATGCTCTGGAGTTGGTCACGTTCAATGATGATGTACCCTTACATCTCACCTGTATGCCATACCAGTGTCTCCACACTCTTTGGTTAAGAGGACAACCAACCCATATGGCCTACAGCAACCTATGCTCGATAGAAGCTGTCGTCCTTATTAACAGCCTATCATTTGGTCGTGAACAGTTTTAAGGACTAATCGATAAATCCTCTCTTTATCGAATCTAAATAGTCCTAAGGACTTCATCATAACAATGGAGTTCATTAGAAGATGAAAGCTTATGATGAAAATGCCAAATATATTTTATTTATTAACAAATCAATTAAAATACTTGGTTGTTCAACCGTCAACAGCTTGACGATTGGCTTTTTGGGACACATTTCCAACAACTCCCACTTGTCCTAAAGCCACTCGGCACAGTATCTAATACCCATCTTCGACTTGTGGTTGTCGAACTCCTTTATTGCCAGGGCTCTAGTGAAGGGGTCGGCTAGGTTCTCCTTTCAGTCGATCTTCTGAAGGTCGACGTCACCTCGATCCACGATCTCTCGGACCAGGTGGAAGCGGTGCAAGATGTGCTTCGTCCGCTGATGTGCTTTGGGTTCCTTCACCTGAGCTATGGTACCAATGCTGTCGTAGTAGAGCAGGACTGGACCATCGAAGGAGGATGCTACTCCGAGCTCATTGATGAATTTTCTCAGCCACACAGCTTCCTTCGCGGCATCCGATGCTGCGATGTACTCCACTTCACAAACAGAGTCCACCACAGTATGCTGCTTGGAACTCTTCCAGCAGATGGCTCCACCATTCAGAGTAAAGATATAACCCGACACACTCCTACTGTCATCATGGTCAGATAGAAAGCTAGAGTTTGTGAACCCCACAAGTTTCAGATCTGACTCGCCATAAACCAACCATTGGTCCTTAGTATTTCTCAAATACTTAAGGATGGCTTTAACCACTTTTCAGTGGTTTTCTCCAGGATCAGATTGGTATCTACTCACTACTCCTAGTGAGTATGCCACATCTGGTCTTGTACATGTCATGGCGTACATGATAGATCCCACGGCTGAAGCATATGGGACTCTACTCATACACTCTCTCTCTTCAGGAGTTGTCGGACAATCCTTCTTAGAGAGAGAAATTCCTTGGCCTATCGGTAGATAGCCCTTCTTGGAATTTTTCATGCTGAACCTCTTCAGTATAGTGTCTATGTACATGGACTGGGATAACCCAAGCATCCTTTTAGATCTATCCCTATAGATCTTCATCCCTAGGATGTAGGATGCTTCACCCAAGTCCTTCATAGAGAACTGTGATGACAACCAAACTTTTATTTCCTATAGTGCGGGGATGTCATTCCCGATTAAGAGAATGTCATCCACGTACAAGACAAGAAATATCACAACTGGACCATTTGCTCATTTATAGATGCAGGGCTCTTCTCCATTCTTAATGAAGCCATACATTTTGATCGCCTTATCAAAATGCATGTTCGAACTTCGAGAAGCTTGCTTCAATCCATAAATGGACTTTGAAGCTTGCACACCTTGGACTCATCTGTGGATGTAAACCCTTCAGGTTGTATCATATACACCTCTTCAGTCAGCTCTCCATTCAGAAAAGCTGTCTTTACATCCATCTGCCAGATCTCATAATGCAGATGGGCAGCTATTGCAAGCATTATCCGAATAGATTTGAGCATTGCCACAGGGGAAAACGTCTCGTCATAGTCAATACCATAACGTTGATGATACCCCTTGGCAACCAGACGGGCTTTATAGGTCTCCACCTTTCCGTCTGCGCCCCTCTTCCTTTTGAAGACCCATTTACACCCAATGGGTTTAACCCCTTCAGGTGGGTCAACCAATGTCCATACATCGTTGACCTTCATGGACTCCATTTCGAATTTCATGGCTTCAAGCCATTTCTCGGAATCAGGTCTCTGCATAGCATCCATATAGGTGATTGGATCCTCATTATTCTCATCAAGTTCAATGGGATCACCATCTCGGATCAAGAAACCGTAGTATCTGTCCGGCTGACGCGGTACTCTATCGGATCGCCTTAATGGTGCAGGTACATTGGGCTTCGGATATGATCTAATCATATCAGACTCAGGTTCAGCTATTGGTGTCGGTACTTCTACCTGTTGAACTTCACCAAGTTCAATCTTAGAGGCAACGATTTCTTCACCAAGGAACTCCTTTTCTAAAAAGATTGCCTTAAGGCTGACGAACACCTTTTGTTCATCAGCATGGTAGAAAAAATATCCTTTTGTCTCTTTGGGGTACCCTATGAATGAGCATTTGTTAGACCTAGGTCCAAGTTTATCTGTGACTAATCGTTTGACATAGGCCGGGCACCCCCAGACCCTAAGATGTGAAAGTGCTGGCTTACGTCCCGTCCATATCTCATATGGAGTCTTAATTACAGACTTACTTGGAACCCTATTTAATAGATAACAGGCCGATTCGAGTGCATATCCCCAGAAGGATATCGGCAAGCTAGCAAAACCCATCATGGATCGGACCATGTCTAACAGAGTCCGATTCCTCCTTTCAGACACACCATTATGCTGTGGTGTTCCTGGAGGAGTCCATTGGGAGAGAATCCCATTCTCTCCTAGATATGTGAGAAATTCACTAGAAAGGTATTCTCCTCCTCGATCAGATCGAAGAGTTTTAATATCTTCCCAGTTTATTTTTCTACTTCACTTCGGAATCGTTTGAACATTTCAAATGAATCCGACTTATATTTCATCAGATAGACATATCCATATCGGGATAGGTCATCCGTGAAAGTTATGAAGTAGAAATATCCACCTCTAGCACTGGTGCTCATGGGTCCGCATACATCAGTATGTACTAGGCCCAAGAGCTCAGTAGCTCTCTCACCTTTTCCAGTAAAAGGTGACTTGGTCATTTTACCAAGAAGACAGGACTCACAGGTTGGAAGTGATTCACAATCACTAACTTCGAGGATTCCCTCTTGAGTCAACCTGTTTATTCTGTTCTTGTTTATATGACCTAGCCTACGGTGCCATAAGTAGATATCTGACACACTATCTAATCTAGGGTGTTTGCCAGTTGAATAGACTCTTATCAGGCTTGACCTTTTTGGTCTGGCTCTGCATTGATGTCCTAGCCTCAACTTGCACCTTCTTTACTTTCTTCTTCTTATTCTTCTTTCCTTTCTTAAAAGGTCGAGAACCAGAAGACGAACCTCCCACTAAATTCACCGACTCCTTGTGAAGTTGGTGATCCTTCTCAAAGTTCTGAAGCAACCCCAGTTTCCCGTGGTAGTTCTCTTCAGGCTTTGTCATTCTATAATGAGTGAGGAATGGGAGATAAGACTTGGGCAGCGAGTTCAGTATTGCATCTTTCCCAAGCTACTCATGCAAGGAAAAGCCGAGCTTGCTCAATCGTTCCATCAGCTCGATCATGTACAATACATGATCGGTGACAGAGGCACCATCCCGCATTTTGGCGTTGAAGATGGCACAACCAGTCTTGTGCCTCTCGACGTCATCGGATGTGCCAAAGGCATCCTCCAACACTTGAAGAATGTCCTTTGGCTGAGCTGTCTCGAATCTGCGACTGAACTCGTCGCTCATGATAGCCAGCATGATACAGCACACCGTGGTCCGATCACTGAGCCACTTCTGGTAAGTGTCTCTGATTATTCCACGTGCATTGACAGCTGGCTTCTCAGGTGCAGGATCCATTATCACATATAGGATCCGTTCATGCTCCAGGACTATCTTCAACTTTCGGTACCAGCTACCGAAGTTGGGTCCCACCAACTTATCATTGTCCAACAATGATCGGGGCGATAGGGAAGTGGCCATATTTGCACCAAAGAGAACCATAACCTAATTAGTAATTGATTCATTAAACTTAAAGATTTGGACTTTAATCAAAAGGTTTCTCCCACTATTTTATTCGAATTGGTAGCCTCTACCTCCAACTCGAGGAATTACCCTAATTCCTTAGCGGGTACTAGAATCCACTTAGACTGCACACAAGCCCAACATTGGTTGGTCAACCCATGTACATCTAAGGGTAGGTTCATAACCAATTGTTTCTCTAAACAATTTCTAGTAATTTTAATTTTGCCCCAGAAACCTAATCAGTAGGCTTTGGCCTCCACTGTAAGGATCCAGTTAGGTCCAACCATTAACATGATCATACTTGGTGTATCTAACCAACGAATGATTAAGCCCAACTTTGGTTGGCTTACCTAACCACCATTAGAGAGACACTTCCAAGTCATCATATGATGAGTGATAATTCCATTAGTCAACAAGCACCAGGCCTTTGGGTCTGCAATGATTATTGAGTTAATGGACTCATTATCAAACACCTTAATGGGAGGCTATGACTCAGTTATCTCCATAACTTTGTCATTTTAAGGACCTAATAATTTTAGAGGATTTAAATAATTCAGAGGATGAGGTCAGATGAACCAGCTTATCATGATCCTCCCACTAGCTTCACCAAGTCAGCTTAAGGGAGACCATTAAAGGGGCTGGTCTAGGAGCACCTAAATCAGTCACACTGATTTACCTAGCTGACATGGGTCAGCTCGAATAGTCAAGTGATCTGATCAAAATATAATTTCACCAAGAGGCCAGGTAAGTTCGATCAGTGGGAGGGTCTGCTAAAGCTTGCCTTAGACACCATCAAAAATGGCCAGGTAAGCGGGCTCCAAATTAAAAACCATCGGTCTGGTTTACCTTAGACACCAACTGGTTTAATTAGTTTCGATTAGATCAACCTAACAGTTCATGCTAGACCGCTTAGCCAAAAATCAAGTCCATTTGGTTCTCGTTAAAGACATGGACTTGACCAACTACAACTATTGTAATTGATCTAGAGAATCCTTGACCTAATCTAAGACAACAATTGATTAGATTTAGTCAATTCTCTAATTAAGTCCATCTTTAATCTAACCATAGGTCTAACCCAATTAATGGACCTAATTCCCACTAACCCATTAACCCAATGTGTTATGATTTGTGTCTTAGGTTCTTCAATTCATAATCCTAGAACCTAATCAAACAACTTCTTAATTCTTAATTAAGTTTTGGGCTGAGGGTTGGATTTGGCTTTTCAAAAAATAATTTTTATATTTGTAAAATAATTTTACAATATGATTTTACCAACCATATTGCATGATTGATTCAGAATCAAGATGGAAGTGAAATAAACATGAAACTACTTTAGATCTAATCTAAACAGGTTCATGTAATTGAAACAATTTCAACTTTAAATAATTTTTTTGCACAAAAATTATTAACAAAGAGATTTTACTTTAGATTTAAACACTTTTTAAATCTAATAAATCATAAATTTAATCTAGATCATATCTAATAAATTTATGATTAAAGATAGATCTACACGAACTAGGACAACCTTTGCACTGTAAGGGGTAAACCTTACAGCAGGACAACCTTGCAGTTTGTGATTGATCTAAAATTTTAATTTCAGATTTAATAATCAGATTATAAATTAGATCTAATCTAAAAATAATCTAAGCATGTATAAATAATCATGTAATAAAGAACCTAGGCTCTGATACCAATTGAAGGAACCAGATCTAGGATTTCAGGGTTAGATCTTGAAACTTTTTCAAGATCATACAGCGGAAGACTAAAATAAATCAAAATTTATTTTTTAAAACTAGAGAATCCTAGATCTAAGATCCTATTACATAATTATTACATAGCATTAAATCAAAAATTAAAATATATAAATATAGCATGAACTACATGTTGATCATATCAACATGTTTTTATACCACATCTAATGTATGTATTAAACAATAGATCAGATCTATTACCTTGCAAGTTAGACGCTCTAACCTCGTTGATCCGGGCTTAAGGATGATGTTGCAAGCCGCACACGCGTCTGGCCTCTAGGAGTCATCCACACGAGCCCACGAATCTCGATCAGAAGTCCTGCTTCTGGAAATCAGCACGGTATGCTAGTACTGCGCTGATCCTTCTTTGATGGTTGATCAGGTGCCTCTTTCTTCTTGATTTGGACTCTTCCAAAGATGGAAAGTAGAAGAAGAAGTTTTAGATCTGAGACTCTCTCAGAAAACTCAAGATGGAGGGAGGAAAGATGTGAAAACAAAAACCCTAGAAGAAGATCCTCTTCTTCTTCACGTTTTTCTCTCTAGACACCCAAACTTGCATCTTTTATATCTCCACGACCCAAAGGTATTTCTCTCTGATTTTTAGATGGAAGAAAGGTTTCTCCAATATCTATCTCCTCCTATATTTTCACAAAGAAACTCATCTTATATAGAGAGATATGATAGAGTCCTTGTCTAGGTCAAACACCTAGTCAAGGCTTATCCAAACATGGCAAGTTAAGGGACGCCCAACTCTTGAGCACCTCCTCCATATTTTCATGCATGGATCATCAGAAAAGGGTTCACAATATAAACCCTAAAGGCCACAAAAATTCCAAAAAAAATTTGGATAAATTCGGTGCAAAATTGAAAGAGTTTTGGATTTCTAAAACTCTATCTCATAGAATTCAAAATCCAAACTTATTCCTTTTAGATTTGATCCAAACCACCTTCCATGTAAGAAAGAAGAGAAGAGACCTTTTGTGAATGTGAGAGAGATCTGGGAGAGGGCTTTTGTCGCACAAAATAAGTGGAGATTGGCGTTGAATAAGAGAGAGGGCGTGGAGAAGGCTTATGTGGCGCAAGGTGGAATCCTAGTCCTACTAGGATTCTGTCTCATGACTTGTTTTAATTTGGTTTCCCAAACCAAATCAAATCAAAATTAGATCAACCAAATTAAAATAGGTCTTAACCTAATTAAAAACCTAATTTAATCAGATTAAATTATATTTAAATCTGATTTAATTTTCTAATCAAATTAGAAATTAGATTGACCCAAGTCCTAGTTGAACTAGGACTAGTTTTTCCTTGCACTTGGCTTATCCAATAAACCAATTGGACTTGATCCAATCAAGCCCAAACCAAATCTAATTAAATTATATTTAATTAGACTTAATCTCAGCCCATTGGCTTAATCAAATTAAGCCAATTAGCAATCCAATTGCTAATCGATCCTCCTGCAACACTTGCACTGGGTTAAATATCAATCGTATTGATCATCTAACCCTAGAACGATTCTTAATCGTTGATCATCCATCTGATCGGATCATGAACTCTAATGTGTGTGACCTCATAGGTCCGAACCTAAGCCGGTAGCATAGGAACAAATTCTTATACCAATCGAAGTGACCATCTAGCAATGGTACCCGACGATCGGATAGGTCGAATGTGTAGAACAACATCCTTAGAATCCATGCGGATATAGTTTTCATATAATTCATCCCCTTGACCAAAATGATCATAGGACACCCCAGAGTTTAACTGTCAACTCTGATCAGGTTGTCCACATTGTATTTCAAAATATCAAATCCATCTGATGGATTACCCTGGCCAAAGTTTTGCTAAATTGAAATACAGCGACTCATTCTTCTCCAACTCTTGGAGTGGTCAATCCCATCTCGATCACACTCTGACTTTGCAAGTACTTGACTGTGCCCAGAAGCCTTCCATCCCTGAATTAGAAATTCAGTTAGTCCAGTACCAAAGCACAGTGAGTTGCTTGCAAGTCACTGAGGCGATCTCAAGTCTAAGGGACAATTATACCTATATCCCATCAGAGACATTCTCGACAGTAGAATACTCTGGAGTTGGTCATGTTCTATGATGATGTACCCTTACATCTCACCTGTATGCCATACCAGTGTCTCCACACTCTTTGGTTAAGAGGACAACCAACCCATATGGCCTACAGCGACCTATGCTCGATAGAAGCTGTCGTCCTTATTAACAGCCTATCATTTGGTCGTGAACAGTTTTAAGGACTAATCGATAAATCCTCTCTTTATCGAATCTAAGTAGTCCTAAGGACTTCATCATAACAACGGAGTTCATTAGAAGATGAAAGCTTATAATGAAAATGCCAAATATATTTTATTTATTAACAAATCAATTACAATACTTGGTTGCTTAACCGTCAACAGCTTGACGATTGGCTTTTTGGGACATATTTCCCAACACAAACATCAGGTCCAGGACTTGAAATCTCTTGCTACACGGTTGGTACAAGTTTCTCTCAGATCTGGAGTTGATCTGAGGTCGTTTGAGGAGCGGGTGAGAACTCCATCAACAGATCTATAGGAAAGGCTGCAGCAGGACATATCTGTAAGGTCTAGTTCTATCTACCTTCTTCCCTATCTAGAATGTCCCAATTCAAGATCTATGAATTAGAAGACCTCGATCCAGGCCTGATCTAGTTAGGTACCAGATATTGGATTTTTTAGAGGTGATCTTAGAGGTGTTCTTCATCTGGAATGAAAGGCTGACGAAGAAGACAGCAATCAGACTGATTTCGTTAAGGGCCTTCGATCGAGTCCAGAAGTCTCCAGATTTGTTCGTTGCTGGTTCCGCTGCACCCAAGGTCCGTGGGAGGAGCCGGGATCATGCTCTAATATTTTAACCTCACTGATTCAAGCTTGAGGATGATGTTGCAAGCCACACATGCGTCCGGCCTCTAAGAGTCATCCACACGAACCCATGAATCTCGACCAGAAGTCCTGCTTCTGGAAATCAGCACAGTTTGCTAGTACTGTACTGATCCTTCTTTGATGGTTGATCAGGTGCCTCCTTCTTCTTGATTTGGACTCTTCTAAAGATGAGAAGTAGGAGGAGGAGTTTCAGATCTGAGATGCTCTCAGAAAACTCAAGATGGAGGAAGGGAAGAGATGAAAACAAACAACCCTAGAAGAAGACCCTCTTCTTCTTCTCGTTTCTCTCTCTAAACATCCTATCTTGTGTCTATTATATCTCCACGATCCAAAGATCTTTCTCTCTGATTTTTGGATGTCCCAAAGGTATCTCAAATCTTTATCTTCATCAAAAATTTTATAAAGAAACTCATTTTATAGAGAGAGATATGATAAAGTCCTTGTCTAGGTCAAATACCTAGTCAAGGCTTATCCAAACATGGCAAGATAAGAGGCGCCCAACTCTTGAGCACCTCCTCTTTATTTTCATGCATGGACCATAAGAAAAGGGTGCACAATGTGTACCCTAAATGTCACAAAAATTCTAAAAAAATTTGGATAAATTCGGTGCAAAATTGAAAGAGTTTTGGATTTCTAAAACTCTATCTCATAGAATTCGAAATCCAAACTTATTCCTCTTTGATTTGATCCAAACCACCTTCCATGTAAGAAAGAAGAGAGAAAACCTTTTGTGGATGTGGGAGAGACCTGGTAGAGGGCTTTTGTCATACAAAATAAGAGGGGATTGGCATGGAATAAGAGAGAGGACGTGGGGGGGGCTTATGTGGCGCAAGGTGGAATCCTAGTCTTACTAGGATTCTAAGTCATGACTTGTTTTAATTTGGTTTCTCAAACTAAATCAAACCAAAATTAGATCAATCTAATTAAAATAGGTCTTAACCTAATTAAAAATCTAATTTAATCAGATTAAATTAGATTTAAATCTGATTTAATTTTCTAATCAAATTAGAAATTAGGTTGATCCAATCCTAATTGAACTAGGACTAGTTTTTCCTTGCACTTGGCTTATCCAATAAACCAATTGGACTTGATCCAATGAAGTCCAAACCAAATCTAATTAAATTATATTTAATTAGACTTAATCTCAACCCATTGGCTTAATCAAATTAAGCCAATTAGCAATCAAATTGCTAATCGATCCTCCTACAACACTTGCACTGGGTTAAATGTCAATCGTATTGATCATTTAACCCTAGAATGATTCTTAATCATTGATCAACCATCTGATCGGATCATGAACTCTAATGTGTGTGACCTCATAGGTCCGAACCTAAGTCGGTAGCATAGAAATAAATTTTTGTACCAATCGAAGTGACCATCTAACAATGGTACCCGACGATCGGATAGGTCGAATGTGTAGAACAACATCCTTAGAACCCATGCGGATATAGTTTTCATATAATTCATTCCCTTGACCAAAATGATCATAGGACATCTCAGAGTTCAACTGTCAACTCTGATCAGGTTATCCATATTGTATTTCAAAATATCAAATCCATCTGATGGATTATCCTGGCCAAGATTTTACTAAATTGAAATACAGCGACTCATTCTTCTCCAACTCTTGGAGTGGTCAATCTCATCTCGATCACACTCTGACTTCGCAAGTACTTGACTGTGCCCAGAATCCTTCCATCTCTAAATTAAAAATTTAGTTAGTCCAGTACCAAAGCACAGTGAGTTGCTTGCAAGTCACTGAGGCGATCTCTGGTCTAAGGGACACTTATACCTATATCCCATCAAAGACATTCTCGACAGCAGAATGCTCTGGAGTTGATCACGTTCAATGATGATGTACCTTTACATCTCACCTGTATGCCATACCAGTGTCTCCACACTCCTTGGTTAAGAGGGCAACCAACCCATATGGCCTACAGCGACCTATGCTCGATAGAAGCTGTCGTCCTTATTAACAGCTTATCATTTGGTCGTGATCAGTTTTAAGGACTAATCGATAAATCCTCTCTTTATCAAACTTAAATAGCTCTAAGGACTTCATCATAACAATGGAGTTCATTAGAAGATGAAGACTTATGATGAAAATACCAAAAATATATTTTATTTATTAACAAATCAATTACAATACTTGGTTGCTCAACCGTCAACAACTTAAATAACCCGACACGCTTCTGCTGTCATCATGATCAGATTGAAAGCTGGAGTCTGTGAACCCCATAAGTTTCAGATCTGACTCGCAATAAACCAACCATTGGTCCTTAGTATTTCTCAAATACTTAAGGATGGCTTTAACCATTTTCCAGTGGTTTTCTCCAGGATCAGATTGGTATCTACTCACTACTCCTAGTAAGTATGCCACATCTGGTCTTGTACATATCATGTCGTACATGATAGATCCCACGGTCGAAGTATATGGGACTCTACTCATATGCTCTCTCTCTTCAGAACTTGTCAAACAATCCTTCTTAGAGAGAGAAATTATATGGCCTATCGGTAGATAGCCCTTCTTGGAATTCTCCATGCTGAACCTCTTCAGCACAGTATCTATGTACGTGGACTGAGATAACCCAAACATCTTTTTAGATCTATCCCTATAGATCTTCATCCCTAGGATGTAGGATGCTTCACCCAAGTCCTTCATGGAGAACTGCGATGACAACCAAACTTTTATTCTCTGTAGTGCAGGGATGTCATTCCCGATTAAGAGAATGTAATCCACGTACAAGACAAGGAATACCACAACTGGACCATTTGCCCATTTATAGATGCAGGGCTCTTCTCCATTCTTAATGAAGCCATACATTTTGATCACCTTATCAAAATGCATGTTCCAACTCCGAGAAGTTTGCTTCAATCCATAAATGGATTTCTAAAGCTTGCACACCTTAGACTTATCTGTGGATATAAACCCCTCAGGTTGTATCATATACACCTCTTCAGTCAGCTCTCCATTCAGGAAAGCTGTCTTTACATCCATCTGCCAGATCTCATAATCCAGATGGGCTGCTATTGCAAGCACTATCCAAATAGATTTGAGCATTGCCACAAGGAAAAATGTCTCATCATAGTCAATACCATAACGTTGACGATATCCCTTGGCAACCAGACGGGCTTTATAGATCTCCACCTTTTCGTCTATGCCTCTCTTCCTTTTGAAGACCCATTTATACCCAATGGGTTTAACCCCTTCACGTGGGTCAACCAATGTCCATACATCGTTGACCTTCATGGACTCCATTTCGAATTTCATAGCTTCAAGCCATTTCTCGAAATCAGGTCTCTGCATTGCATCCATATAGGTGATCGGATCCTCATCGTTCTCATCGAGTTCGATGGGATCACCATCCCGGATCAAAAAACTATAGTATCTGTCCGACTAATATGGTATTCTACCAGATCGTCTTAATGGTGCAGGTATATTGGGCTCTGGATCTGATCCAATCAAATCCGACTCAGGTTCAGCTATTGGTGTCGGTCCTTCTACCTGTTGAACTTCATCAAGTTCAACCTTAGAGGCAATGGTTCCTTCACTAAGGAACTCCTTTTCTAAAAAGATTGCCTTAAGGCTGACGAACACCTTTTGTTCATCAGCATGGTAGAAAAAATATCCTTTCATCTCTTTGGGGTACCCAATGAATGTGCATTTGTCAGATCTAGGTCCAAGTTTGTTTGTGACTAATCGTTTGACATAGGTCGGGCACCCCCAGACCCTAAGGTGTGAAAGTACTGGCTTACGCCCTATCTATATCTCATATGGAGTCTTAATTACAGACTTACTTGGAATCCTATTTAATAGATAACAGGTCGATTCGAGTGAATATCTTCAGAAGGATATCGGCAAGCTAGCAAAACCCATCATGGATCGAACCATGTCTAACAGAGTCTGATTCCTCCTTTCAGACACACCATTATGCTGTGGTATTTTTGGAGGAGTCCATTGGGAGAGAATCTCATTCTCTCCTAGATATGTGAGAAATTCACTAGAAAGATATTCTTCTCCTCGATCAGATTGAAGAGTTTTAATACTCTTCCCAGTTTATTTTTCTACTTCACTTTAGAATCGTTTGAACATTTCAAATGAATCTGACTTATGTTTCATCAGATAGACATATCCATATTTGGATAGGTCATCCATGAAAGTTATGAAGTAGAAATATCAACCTCTAGCACTTGTGCTCATGGGCCTGCATACATCAGTATGTACTAAGCTCAAGAGCTCAGTAGCTCTCTCACCTTTTTCAGTAAAAGGTGACTTGATCATTTTACCAAGAAGACAGGACTCACAGGTTGGAAGTGATTCACAATCACTGACTTCGAAGATTCCCTCTTGAGTCAACCTGTTTATTCTGTTCTTGTTTATATGACCTAGCCTACAGTGCCATAAGTAGATATCTGACACACTATCTAATCTAGGGTGCTTGCCAGTTGAATAGACTCTTATTGGACTTGATCTTTTTGGTCTGGCTCTGCACTGATGTCCCATCCTGAACTTGCACCTTCTTCACTTTCTTCTTCTTATTCTTTTTTCTTTTTTAAAGGGTTGAGAACTAGAAGACGAACCTCCCACTAAGTTCACTGACTCCTTGTGGAGTTGGTGATTCTTCTCAAAGTTCTAAAGCAACCCCAGAAACTCATGGTAGTTTACTTTAGGCTTTGTCATTCTATAATGAGTGAGGAATGGGAGATAAAACTTGCACAGTGAGTTTAGTATTGCATCTTTCCCAAGCTGCTCATGCAAGAAAAAGCTGAGCTTGCTCAATCATTCCATCAGCTCGATCATGTACAATACATGATCAGTGACAGAGGCACCATCTCGTATTTTGACGTTGAAGATGGCACAACTAGTCTTGTGCCTCTCTACATCATCGGGTGTGCCAAAGGCATCCTCCAACACTTGAAGCATGTCCTTTGGCTGAGCCATCTCGAATCTGCGATTGAACTCGTCGCTCATGGCAGCCAGCATGATACAGCACACCGTGGTCCGGTCACTAAGCCACTTCTGGTAAGTGTCTCTGACTGTTTTATGTGCATTGGCAGCTGGCTCCTTAGGTGCAGGATCTATTATCACATATAGGATCTGTTCATGCTCCAGGACTATCTTCAACTTTCGGTACCAGCTACCGAAGTTGGGTCCCACCAACTTATCATTATCCAACAATGATTGGAGTGATAGGGAAGTGACCATATCTGCACAAAAAAAAACCATAACCTAATTAGTAATTGATTCATTAAATCTAAAGATTTGGACTTTAATCGAAAGGTTTCTCCCACTATTTTATTTGAATTGGTAGCCTCTACCTCCAATTCGAAGAATTATCCTAATTCCTTAGTGGGTACTAGAATCCACATAGACTGCACACAAGCCCAACTTTGGTTGGCCAACCCATGTACATCTAAGGGTAGGTTCATAATCAATTATTTCTCTAAATAATTTCTAGTAATTTTAATTTTATCCCAGAAACCTAATCAGTAGGCTTTGGCCTCCACTGTAAGGATCCGATTAGGTCCAACCATTAATATGATCATACTTGGTGCATCTAACCAACGAATGATTAAGCCCAACTTTGGTTGGCTCACCTAACCACCATTAGAGAGACCCTTCCAAGTCGTCATATGATGAGTGATAATTCTATTAGTCAACAATCACCAGGCCTTTGGGTCTGCAATGATTATTGAGTTAATGGACTCATTATCAAACACCTTAATGGGAGGCTATGACTCAGTTATCTCCATAACTTTATCATTTTAAGGACCTAATAATTTTAGAGGATTTAAATGATTTAGAGGATGAGGTTAGATGAACCAGCGTATCATGATCCTTCCACTGGCTTCACCAAGTCAGCTTAAGGGAGACCATTAAAAGGGCTGGTCTAGGAGCACCTAAATCAGTCACATTGATTTACCTAGCTGACATGGGTCAGCTCGAATAGTCAAGTGATCCGATCAAAATATAATTTCACCAAGAGGTCAGGTAAGTTCGATCAGTGGGAGGGTCAGCCAAAGCTTGCCTTAGACACCAGAAATGGCCAGATAAGCGGGCTCCCAATTAAAAACCACCGGTCTGATTTACCTTAGACACCAACTGGTTTAATTAGTTTTGATTAGATCAACCTAATAGTTCATGCTAGACTGCTTAGCCAAGAATCAAGTCCATTTGGTTCTCGTTAAAGACATAGACTTGACCAACTACAACTATTGTAATTGATCTAGAAAATCCTTGACCTAATCTAAGACAACAATTGATTAGATTTAGTCAATTCTCTAATTAAGTCCATCTTTAATCTAACCATAGGTCTAACCTAATTGATGGACCTAATTCTCACTAAACTATTAACCCAATGTGTTATGGTTTGTGTCTTAGGTTCTTCAATTCACAATCCTAGAACCTAATCAAAATAACTTCTTAATTCTTAATTAAGTTTTGGGCTGAGGGTTGGGTTCGGCTTTTCAAAAAATAATTTTTATATTTATAAAATAATTTTATAATATGATTCTACCAACCATATTGCATGTTTGATTCATAATCAAGATGCAAGTGAAATAAAAATGAAACTACTTTAGATCTAACCTAAACAGGTTCATGTAATTGAAATAATTTCAACTTTAAATAATTTCTTTGCACAAAAATTATTAACAAAGAGATTTTATTTTAGATTTAAATATCTTTTAAATCTAATAAATCATAAATTTAATCTAGATCATATCTAACAAATTTATGATTAAAGACAGATCTACACGAACTAGGACAACCTTTGCACTGTAAGGGGTAAACCTTACAGCAGGACAACCTTGCAGTTCGTGATTGATCTAAAATTTTAATTTTAGATTTAATAATCAGATTATAAATTAGATCTAATATAAGAAATAATCGAAGCATGTATAAATAATCATGTAATGAAGAACCTAGGCTCTGATACCAATTGAAGGAACCAGATCTAGGGTTTCAAGGTTAGATCTTGAAACTTTTTCAAGATCATGCAGCGGAAGACTAAAATAAATCAAAATTTATTTTCTAAAATTAGAGAATCTCTAGATTTAAGATTCTATTATATGATTATTACATAGTATTAAATCAAAAATTAAAATATATAGAGCATGAACTACATGTTGATCATATCATCATGTTTCTATACTACATCTAATGTATGTATTAAACAATAGATCAGATCTATTACCTTGTAAGTTAGATGTTCTAACCTCGCTGATCCGGGATTGAGGATGATGTTGCAAGCTGCACACATGTCCGGCCTCTAGGAGTCATCCACACGAGCCCACAAATCTCGACCAGAAGTCCTGCTTCAGGAAATCAGCACAGTATGCTAGTACCGCGCTGATCCTTCTTTGATGGTTGATCAGGTGCCTCCTTCTTCTTGATTTGGACTCTTCCAAAGATAAGAAGTAGGAGGAGGAGTTTTAGATCTGAGACACTCTCAGAAAACTCAAGATGGAGGAAGGAAAGAGATGAAAATAAACAACCCTAGAAGAAGACCCTCTTCTTCTTCTCGTTTCTTTCTCTAAACACCCTATCTTATATCTATTATATCTCCACGATCCAAAGGTCTTTCTCTTTGATTTTTGGATGGTCCAAAGGTATCTCAAATCTCTATCTTCATCAAATATTTTATAAAGAAACTCATTTTATAGAGAGAGATATGATAGAGTCCTTGTCTAGGTCAAATACCTAGTCAGGGCTTATCCAAACATGGCAAGATAAGGGGCACCCAACTCTTGAGCACCTCTTTTTTATTTTCATGCATGGACCACCAAAAAAGGGTGCACAATGTGTACCTTAAAAGCTATAAAACTTTCAAAAAAATTTGGATAAATTTGGTGCAAAATTGAAAGAGTTTTGGATTTCTAAAATTCTATCTCATAGAATTCGAAATCCAAACTTATTCCTCTTTGATTTGATCCAAACCACCTTCCATGTAAGAAAGAAGAGAGAAAATCTTTTGTGGACATGGAATAGACCTGGGAGAGAACTTTTGTCACACAAAATAAGAGGGGATTGCCGTGGAATAAGAGAGAGGACGTGGGGGGCTTATGTGGTGCAAGGTGGAATCCTAGTCTTACTAGGATTCTAACTCATGACTTGTTTTAATTTGGTTTCTCAAATTAAATCAAACCAAAATTAGATCAACCTAATTAAAATAGGTCTTAACCCAATTAATAATATAATTTAATCAGATTAAATTAGATTTAAATCTTATTTAATTTTTTAATCAAATTAGAAATTAGGTTGACCCAATCCTAATTGAACTAGGACTAGTTTTTCCTTGCAATTGACTTATCCAATAAACCAATTGGACTTGATCCAATGAAGCTCAAACTAAATTTAATTAAATTATATTTAATTAAACTTAATCTCAACCCATTGGCTTAATCAAATTAAGCCAATTAGCAATCAAATTGCTAATCAATCCTCCTGCAACACTTGCACTGGGTTAAATGTCAATTGTAGTGATCATTTAACCTTAGAACGATTCTTAATCATTGATCAACCATCCGATCGGATCATGAACTCTAATGTGTATGACCTCATAGTTCCGAACCTAAACCAATATCACAGAAATAAATTTCTGTACCAATCGAAGTGACCATCTAGCAATGGTACCCGACGATCAGATAGGTCGAATGTGTAGAATAACATCCTTAGAACCCATGCGGATATTATTTCCATATAATTCATTCTGTTGACCAAAATGATCATAGGACATTTCAGAGTTCAACTGTCAACTTTGATCAGGTTGTCCACATTGTATTTCAAAATATCAAATCCATCTAATGGATTATCCTGGCCAAGGTTTTGCTAAATTGAAGTACAGCGACTCATTCTTCTCCAACTCTTGGAGTGGTCAATCCCATCTCGATCACACTCTGACTTTACAAGTACTTGACTATGCCCAGAAGCCTTCCATCTCTGAATTAAAAATTTAGTTAGTCCAATACCAAAGCACAGTGAGTTGCTTGCAAGTCACTGAGGTGATCTCAGGTCTAAAAGACACTTATACCTATATCCCATCAGAGACATTCTCGACAGCAGAATGCTCTGGAGTTGGTCACGTTCAATGATAATGTACCTTTAAATCTCACCTGTATGCCATACCGGTGTCTCCACACTCCTTGGTTAAGAGGATAACCAACCCATATGGCCTACAGCGATCTATGCTCAATAGAAGCTGTCATCCTTATTAATAGCTTATCATTTGGTCGTGAATAATTTTAAGGACTAATCGATAAATCCTCTCTTTATCGAACTTAAATAGCCCTAAGGACTTCATCATAACAATGGAGTTCATTAGAAGATGAAGACTTATGATGAAAATACCAAAAATATATTTTATTTATTAACAAATCAATTACAATACTTGGTTGCTCAACCGTCAACAGCTTGATGATTGATTTTTGGGACACATTTCCCAACAGTACTTGCTTTAGACCATATAGAGCTTTGTTTAATTTAAAAACATGATTAGGAAAAGCATGATTTTCAAAATTGGGAGATTGTTCTACAAAAACTTCTTCAGCAATATAATCATTTAGAAAGATACTTTTGACATCCATTTGGAATAACTTAAAATTCATAAAGCATGCATATGCAAGTAAAAGCGTAATTGCTTCTAATCTAGCAACAGGTGCAAAGATCTCATCAAAATCAATTCTCTCTTCTTGATTATAATCTTTTGCAATCAACCTTGCTTTATTCCTAATTACATTTTCATGTTCATCCAATTTATTCCTACATACCCATTTTGTGCCAATTACTAGATAATTTTTAGGTCTTGATACTAAAGTCTATACATTATTTCTTTCCAATTGAGTAAGTTCTTCTTGCATTGTATTTATCCAATTATAATCTTTTTCAGCTTCATCTATGGTTTTAGGTTCAAAATGAGAAACAAATGCAAAATGATTGTATGCATCTCTAAGTGAAGAATGAGTTCTTACTCCATGTGTAGGATCACTAATGATTAGTTCTTTGGGGTGATTATGATCATACTTCTATTCTTTCGGTAGATCATTTGTACCTTGAGGTTGTTCCTGTTGTTCTTCACCTTCATCATCTTGTTTGTTTTTATGTTCTTCTTCATTTTGAATTGTTAAGTCTTTTAGGGTGAGCTCCTTCATCCCTTCTATAAGAGGATCTGCATCATCAATACATTCATTCTTCCTTGAGGGAAGATCATTAGCCTCATCAAAAATAATATGTATTGACTCCTCTACTACTAAAGTTCTTTTGTTGAAAACTCTAAAACCTTTGCTAGAAGAGGAATAACAAAGAAAAATAGCTTCATCGAATTTTGCATCAAATTTTTCTAATCTTTCTTTACCATTGTTCAAAACAAAACATTGGCAACCAAAAACGTGTAAATATGCAATATTTGATTTTCTCCCTTTCCAAAGCTCATAGGGTGTTTTCTTTAGAATTGGTCTAATTAAAGTATGATTTAATATGTAACATGCCGTGTTAATTACTTCCACCCAAAAGTATCTTGGGAGGTTGCTTTCATATAGTATGGTACGGGCTATTTCTTCAAGGATTCTATTTTTTCTTTCTACTACCCCATTTTCTTGGGGTGTCCCAGGTGCTGAAAAGTTATGGTCAATACCTTTTTCATCATAAATTTTTTCAAAATCTTGATTTTCAAATTTGATTTCATGATCACTTCGAATATGTTGAATTGAAAAACCTTTTTCATTAGTAACTTTTCGATAAAATTTTGAGAATACATGAAAAATTTTATCCTTATGTGCCAAAAAGAAAATTCATGTAAAATGAAAGAAATCATCAATAATTACAAAGTCATATCGTTTTTCACCCAAACTAGTAGTTCTAGTGGGTCCAAATAAATCTATGTGCAATAATTCTAATGGCCTAGAAGTTGAAACAATATTTTTAGATTTGAATGATACTTTTGTTTGTTTACCTAGTTGACATGCATCACAAATTCTATCCTTTTCAAAATTTAATTTAGGTAAATCGATAACTAATTTCTTTTTAATAAGTTTTGAAAGTGAATGCATGCTAATATGTGCAAGCCTACGGTGCCAAAACCAACTAGTCTCATTAATTTTGGCATTCAAGGCTACTAGTCATTGTAAGTGTGAGAAAATTCAGTGCAGGGGTAAAATAAAAATTTTAAAACTTTTCAAAATCACTATTTTATAGTAAAAATTATTAATTAATCTAATTAATTAACATGAATTTATCCTACACTAGGATCTAAATATGATATATAGCATGCATTCATTTAAATTTGAAATTCAAATTCGAATAGTAAACACTTTACTGTAATGTGTTCAGAACACAATACCTTTGTGCGGATAGTAGATCACCGTAATCTGATCACCGTCGGGAGAGTCTGATCATCGTGATGTAGCCACACAGTGTGTCTAGCCTCTGTGGATCATCCACACGAAGCTTCCGGTCTGATCGACTCCTCACGAGTGCTAGCTCGTTGTAGAGCCCTTTTGACGGTCGATGCTGATCAAACTCCTTCGATCGATGTCTGTCGATTCTTCAGATGCTCCAGATCATCAACAAACATGCTTGAGAGGATGTTGAAGATCTTTCTGAGATTTTGTGGGCTCACGACACTCGTAGCTCACTTTCTCACTTTTCGAACCCCAGGCTAAAACCCTAGGAAACTCACCGGAAACCTTGCATCCACTTTTCTTTCTTTTCTTTTTTTTTCTCTTGGAAGGATATGGACTTTCTTCTCATGCACAAGACTTCTCACACCCTAAAATTTTTCTCCAAAAATCTTCTTATTGCATGCCCCACTCTTCTCCTCCTTTTATAACAACATCAAACGTCTTATCCAAAAGAAAGGATAAAGATGAGTAATTGCACATTTGAATTCAAATCAAATTTTAATTCAAATAGACACCAACTCATCCCTTATCTACTAAAGGCATGAGGTGTGGCTTAAATTATGCATGGAGTGATTTTATGAGAAATATTTTTCTCATGTAATAAATGGGGCGTAAAAGAAGGGATAAGGTGCAATGATTGATTACCCATTCAAATTCAAACTTTATTTTGAATTTGAATGACCAACCAATCATCCTTATCCATTCATTTGGTACATTAAAGTGGGGTGTGGAGAGGGCTTGGCGTGAGAAAAAAATTCATGAGAAGTTCCTTCTCATGAGTTCAAATGGGTGCAATGGAAGTGAGGTGGCGCATGAAGATTGGGTCAAGGTGGTTTAATTATTTAAACCAACCTAATTGAACCAAATAAGTTAGGTCCAATTAGACTAATTTAAACTCAATTTAATTAGGCTTAATTAGGCTCAATAAAATTCTAATCAAATCAGGAATTGACTAAGTCCAACCCCTGATCAAATCAGGGACCAAACCATCTCGACGATTAGGTCAACTCTTAACCTAATCGGGTCAAACCCAACTGAATCCAATTCAATTGAACTTGATCCAAAAATAATTACTCCATCAAATTGAGTTAATTAGTGATCAAATCACTAATTAAACCTCTCATAAATACTGAGTTCAAATCCAATGGGCAATCAGGCATCAGAATTCATCGATATGTAACCCTGATCGAAAAGTCCTAACCAGTGGGACTCTTGACCCCGGTACCCATAATGTATGAAACTCGTGATCAAAGAATCCTGATTCTCGATCACTGAGTCTCAAACATGTAGGATTCTACATCAGCCATCAGATCAGATAGGAACCTCTAATGTGTGTGACCCTGCAGATTCGAACCTAAGCCGGTAGCACAGGAACCAATTCCTGTACTAATCGAAGTGACCATCTAGCAATGGTACCCGACGTCTGGATAGATCGAAGAGTCGCAATCGCAACACTCAGAACCTACATGAATATGGTTACTGTATAATTCATCTTTTTGACCCTTGTGTTTAGGATGACTCAGGGTTAAACTGTCAACCCTGATCAGATCATCCGAATCGTGCTCAACTCAAACAGTCCTGTGACTCCTCACAAGGACTACCCTGACCAAAATTTTGTTAAATTGAAACACGACTATACACAGCTCCTAAACTAGAGTGGTCAATCCCATCTTGACACATGCACCGACAAGTCAAGTACTTGACTACACCCAGCAGCCTTCCGTCACTGAAATAAAAATTCAGGTAGTCCAATGCCTAAGTGCAGTGAGTTGCTTGCAAGTCACCGTGGCGGTCTCAGGTCGGAGAGATATTTATACCCATATTCCATTGGAGCAAATCTTGAAAGCAAAAATAGCTCCGAAGTTGGTCACGTTCAGTACAGATGTACCCTTACATCTCACCTGTATGCCATACCAGTATCTCCACACTCATTGGTTAAGAGGACAACCAACCTATATGGCACACAATGACCTATGCTTGATAAACGTTATCGTCCTTGATAACAACGTATCATTTGGTCGCGAACAGATTTAAGGACTAAATGATAAATTCTCTTTTGTCGAGTCTAAATAGTCCTAAGGACTTCACCACAACATAGGAGTTCATTAGAAGATGAAATATTTTATGATGAAAAATACCAAAATAATTTTTATTAATTCATAATTTATGTATAAATATAAAAATTAGTACAACCATCAACAGACTGATGATTGGCTTTGGGACACTATTCCCAACAATCTCCCACTTGGCCTAAAGCCAATCGATGCAGTATCTAATACCCATCTTCGACTTGTAGTTGTCGAACTCCTTCACCACAATGGCTTTAGTGAATGGGTTAGCTAGATTCTCTTTTCCGTTGATCTTCTAAAAATCGACGTCACCTCAATCCATAATTTCCCAGATAAGATGGTAGCGGTGCAGAATATGCTTCGTCCGCTGGTGTGCCTTTGGTTCCTTCGTCTGAGCAATGGCTCCAGAGCTATCACAGTAGAGCAGAACTGGACCAACAAGGGAGGGTGCTACTTCGAGCTCGATGATGAATTTCCTCAGCCACACCACTTCTTTGGCATCATCTGATGCAGCGTCATACTCCGTCTCGCAAACTGAATCAGCCACTGTGTGCTGCTTGAAACTTTTCCAGTAGATAGCTCCACCATTAAGGGTAAAAATAAATCTCGACATACTTTTACTATCATCATGATCAGACTAAAAACTAGAGTCTATAAATCCTATAAGTCCCAAGTCTGATTCACCATAAACAAGCCACTAGTCTTTAGTATTTCTTAAATACTTCAGGATGGTTTTAACAAGCTTCCAATGATTCTCCCCTGGATCAGATTGGTATCTACTCACTACCCCTAGTGAGTATGCCACATCTGGTCATGTACATGTCATGGCGTACATGATAGATCCCACTGCCGAAGCATATGGAATCCTACCCATACGCTCTCTTTGTTAAGGTGTTATCGGACAATCTCTCTTCGAGAGAGAAATTCCATGGCCTATCGGAAGATAGCCTTTCTTGGAATTCTCCATGCTGAACCTCTTCAGCATAGTATCAATGTATGTGGACTGAGATAAACCAAGCAACCTTTTAGATCTATCCCTATAGATCCTCATCCCTAGGATGTAGGAAGCTTCTCCCAGATCCTTCATAGAGAATTGTGACGACAGCCAAATCTTTATTTTCTGTAATGCAGGGACGTCATTCTTGATTAAGAGAATGTCATCCACATACAATACAAGAAATACTACTACTGGACCATTAGCCCACTTATAAATGCATGGCTCTTCTCCATTCTTAACAAAGCCATACATCTTGATCGTCTTATCAAAACGTATGTTCCAACTCCGTGATGCCTGCTTAAGTCCATAAATGGACCTCTGTAGCCTGCACACCTTAGACTCATCTGTGGATGTGAATCCTTCAGGTTGTATCATATACACCTCTTCATCCAGCTCTCCATTTAGGAAAGCTGTCTTCACATCCATCTGCCAGATTTCATAGTCCAGATGGGCAGCTATCGCAAGCATAATCCGAATGGATTTGAGCATTGCCATAGGAGAAAATATCTCATCATAGTCTATACCATAATATTGACGATATCCCTTGGCAACCAGACAGGCTTTATAGGTTTTCACCTTTCCGTCTGTGCCTCTCTTCCTCTTGAAGACCTACTTACACCCTATGGGTTTTACTCCTTCGAGTGGGTCAACCAATGTCCACACATCGTTGACCTTCATGGACTCTATTTCAGATTTCATGGCCTCCAGTCATTTCTCAGAGTCGGGTCTCTGCATTGCATCCATGTAGGTGATCGGATCCTCATCATTTTCATCAAGTTCGATAGGATCACCGTCCTGGACCAAGAAACCATAATATCTATCCGGTTGACATGGTACTCTACCAGATCGCCTTAAGGGTGCTTGAACAATGGGCTCCGGATCTGATTTAACCAAATATGGTTCAGGTTCAGCAACTTGTGTTGGTTTTTTCACTTGTCGAACTTCATCAAGTTTGATCTTAGAGGCAACAGTCCTTTCACCAAGGAACTTCTTTTCCAAAAAGATTATCTTAAGGCTGACAAACACTTTTTGCTCATCAGCTAGGTAGAAGTAATACCCTTTGGTCTCTTTTGGGTACCCTATAAAATTATACTTGTCAGACCTAGGTCCAAGCTTGTCCGTAATTAAACATTTAACATAAGTCGGACACCCCCAAATCTTAAGGTGCGAGAGTACTGGCTTACGTTCTATCCATATCTCATATGGTATTTTGGTTACAGACTTACTCGAAACTCTATTTAGAAGGTAACAAGCTGATTCGAGCGCATATCCCCAGAAGGAGATCGGCAGACCAGCAAACCCCATCATGGATCGAACCATGTCCAACAAGGTCTGATTCCTCTTTTCAGATAACCATTATGTTGTGGTGTTCCAGGAGGAGTTCACTGAGAGAGAATCCCATTCTCCCCAAGATATGTCAGAAAATCATTGAAAAGGTATTCACCTCCTCGATCAGATCAAAGAATTTTAATACACTTTTTAGTTTGTTTTTCTACCTCATTTCAGAATAGTTTGAATATTTCAAATGACTCTGACTTATGCTTCATTAAATAGACATACCCATACCTCGATAGGTCATCTGTGAAGGTTATGAAGTAGAAATATCCACCTTTTGCACTTGAGCTCATGGGTTCACATACATCAGAGTGTACCAGACCCAAGAGTTCACTGGCTCGCTCACCTTTTCCAGTAAAAGGTGATTTGGTCATTTTACCAAGAAGACAGGACTCACAAGTTGGAAGTGATTCACAATTACCTACTTCAAGAATTCTTTCTTGAGCCAACCTGTTTATCCTGTTCTTATTGATATGACCTAGCCTACAGTGCCAAAGGTAGACTTCTGACACATTATCTATTCTAGGGCATTTACCGGAGGTTTGAACTACATTAACAGGTTGTGATAGAAAGTAAATTTCATTATTAAGTTGTCCAACAAATATTGTAACACCATTCAAAATAATATTGCAAACATTTTCTTTTATTAAAAATTGATAACCGTTCATGGCCAAAAGGCCTATAGAAATAATATTTAATAAAAAGCTTGGACAATAGTGACATTCACTCAAAATTATATTTCGAGAATTGATTACAAGGTTCATGATTCCTAATGCTAGAACTGGAACTTTGCTTCCATCTCCAACATTCAGGAATCTCTCACCTTCATCAAATCTCCTACTGACCTGTAGACCCTGCATCGAATTGCAAATATGATAAGGGCTTCCGATATCCAATACCCAGGCAGTAGTATCACAAATAAAAAAGTTGCAAGGTGTTATCATATAAGTACCTTGCTTCTTCTTCAGCCTGTTCGGGTCCAGGGAAGCAATGTATAGAGGACAGTTCCTCTTCCAGTGCCCCTGCTTCTTGCAAAAGAAGCACTCCGCCTGGCTCTGGTCGGGCTTACACTTCTTGGTCTGACCCTGTGCAGACATCCCAGCATACAGCTGCACCTTCTTATTCTTCTTCTTCTTGTTCTTCTTCTTCCCTTTCTTAAAGGGTCAACGACCAGAAGAAGACCCTCCTACAACATTCACCGACTCCTTATGGAGCTGGTAATCCTTCTCAAAGTTCTGCAGCAACCCCAACAAACCGTGGTAGTTCACTGCAGGCTTTGTCATCCAAAAATGAGTAAGGAAGGGGAGGAAGGACTTGGGCAATGAATTAAGGATTGCATCCTTACCGAGCTGCTCGTGCAAGGGAAAGCCCAGTTTAGTTAGGTGCTCAATCATTTTGATCATGTACAGTATATGATCAGTGACTGAGGCTCCATCCCTCATCTGAGCATTGAAAATGGCACAACTAGTTTTGTGCCTTTCAATGTCATCAGGCTTCCAAAAGAGTCGTTCAACATTTGAAGCATCTCCTGTGGTTGGGCATTCTCGAACCTGCGGCTGAACTCATCATTCATTGCCGCCAGCATAATGCACCAAATGGTGGTGCGGTCGTTGAGCCACTTCTGATAAGTGTCTCAGACCGTCCCTCTAACGTTTGGGGCTGGCTCCTCAGGTGCAGGATCCATTACTACATAAAGGATCCACTCATGCTCAAGGATGATTTTTAATTTTTGATACCAGCTATCAAAATTAGGTCCCATGAGCTTGTCATTATCTAATAATGACTGAAGGGACAGGGTAGTGGCCATAGCTGCATAAAGAAAAACTAGACCTCTATTAGTACATAAATTATAAATACTAAAGATTTGAACTTTAGTCTAAAGTTTCTTTCAGTATTTTTACGAACTGGTATCCTCAACCTCCAATTCGAGGAATTACTTTAATTTCTTAGTGGGTACTAGAATCCACACAGATTACACACGAGCCCAACTTTGGTTGGTCAACCCATGTGCATCTATGGGTAGGTTCATAACCAGTTGTTTCTCTAAACAACTTCTAGTAATTGATTTTGCCCCAAAACCTAATCAGTAGGCTTTGGCCTCCACTGAAAAGATCTGGTTAGGTCCAACCATTAACATGATTTGATTTGGTGAATCGGACCAATAAATGATCAGGTCCGACTTTGGCCGGCCAACCTGACCACCATCAGAAAGACTCAAACCAAATTATCATATTATGAATGATAATTTCATTAGTCAATAAGCACCAGGCCTTTGGGCCTCCAATGATTATTAAACTAATGGACTCATTATCACTCACTTAATGGGAGGCTATGACTTAGTTATCAATATAACTTAATCATTTTTAGGGACCTAATAATTTTTGAGGATTTTATTAAAAGATAGATGAGAAGAAAATATCCAGCCAATTTCAATCCTCCCACTAACTTCACTAAGTCAGATTAAAAAATGGATTTAATTAAAGCTGGCATTAGGAGCACCTAAATCAGTCAAACTGATTTACCTAATGACATGGGTGAGCCCTAATGACCAAGTGATCTAATCAAAATCTAATTCACCAGGTTGGCCAGGTAAGTGAGATCAGTGGTGGGGATAAGCCATTAACTCGTCAGAGATCGAATCACTGTGAGTAGCCCCCGCTTAAAAATCACTGGTCAAAATGCCAAACTTACCTTAGACACCAACCGGTTCATTAGTTTTAATTTGATCAACTTATTAAATAGGGTTCCACCGTTTAGCCATGAATTAAGTCCATCTTGGTCTAGTTAAAGACATGGACCCATTCAACTACAACTATTGGAGTTGAGTCTAGAATATCCTTGATCTAATCTAATTCAACTTTTGATTAGATTTGACCAATTACTTTAATTTAGTCTATTTCTTTAAGCTAACCTTAGGTCTAATCCAATTATGGACCTAATCCATCTAACCCATTGACCCACAAGTTTATGCAATTGTCTTAAGTCTTAATTCATAATTCTAAACCTACTAGACAACACTTAATTCTTTTAATTAAGTATTTGGGCTGATGGGTCAGGGTTTGGTATTTCAAAAATAATTTTCAAATTTGAAAAGTTTTATTTTCTGTTCACCAAATATGTTGACTCATTTCACAAATAGATCAGCACATTTCATAAATAGCAATCCTATTACTAATTACATAACAGAAAATAACTCAATCAAAATAAATCATGAATATTCTTTTAGATCTAATCTAACACATTCATGATAAATTTCATAATTGAACATTTATAATTAATTCCTTTCGCTGCTTCATCTGCATGGGATATAATTGCAGCGGTACCCCTACCACCATAGGAGACCCCATCGAATGGGAGGAGAGGGCCTTTAAACCCTGCTTTTTTCCTATAACCGGACGGCCATGGCAACCAACCCAATTCGATTACTTGCTACTTGGATCAAGTATATCTAAATATACCAATTTCAAAATTTAAATTTCAAATTTTAAATTTTAAATTTTAAATATTGAATTTCAAATTTCAAACAAATTTCAAATTTTAAATTTCAAATTTTTGAATTTCAAATTTTGAATTTTAAATTTTGAATTTTAAAGTTTGAATTTTAAATTTGAAATTTCAACCAAATTTCAAATTTTAAATTTCAAATTTTAAATTTCAAATTTTGAATTTTGAATTTCAAATTTTAAATTTCAAATTTTAAATTTTTGAATTTTGAATTTCGAACAACTTTCAAAATTCAAATTTTAAATTTTAAATTTTAAATTTCAAATTTAAACTTTTAGATTATAACTTAATCAACGCATGCAAATATATATATCATATCTAAGAACCCGCTCTGATACCATTTGTGAGAAAATTCAGTACAGGGGTAAAATGGTAATTTTAAAATTTTTTCAAAATTATATTTTATAATAAAAATTATTAATTAATCTAATTAATTAATATGAATTTATCCTACACTAGGATCTAAATATGATATATAGCATGCATTCATTGAAATTTGAATTTCAAATTCGAACAGTAAACACTTTACTGTAATGTGTTCAGAACACAATACCTTTGTGTGGGTAGTAGATCACCGCAATCTGATCACCATCGGGAGAGTCTAATCATTGAGATGTAGCCACACAGTGTATCTAGCCTCTACAGATCATCCACACGAAGCTCCCGATCTGATCGACTCCTCACGAGTGCTAGCTCGTTGTAGAGCTCTTTTGATGGCCGATGCTGATCGAACTCCTTCGATCAATGTCTGTCGATTCTTCGGATGCTTCAGATCATCAACAAATATGCTTGAGAGGATGTTGAAGATCTTTCTGAGATTTTGTGAGCTCATGACACTCGTAGCTCACTTTCTCACTTTCCGAACCCCAGGCTAAAATTCTAGGAAACTCACCAAAAACCTTGCACCAACTTTTCTTTCTTTTTCTCTTGAAAGGATATGGACTTCCTTCTCATGCACAAGACTTCTCATGCCCCAAAATTTTTCTTCAAAAATCTTCTTATTGCATGCCCCACTCTTCTCCTCCTTTTATAACAACGTCAAATGTCTTATCCAAAAGAAAGGATAAAGATGAGTAATTGCACATTTGAATTCAAATCAAATTTGAATTCAAATGGATACCAACTTATCCCTTATCCACTAAAGGGGTAAGCCATGGCTTAAATTGTGCATGGAGTGATTAAATGAGAAACCTTTTTTTCATGTAATAAATGGGACGTAAAAAAAGAGATAAGGTGCAAAGATTGATTGCCCATTCAAATTCAAACTTTATTTTGAATTTGAATGGCCAACCAATCATCCTTATCCATTCATTTGGCACATTAAAGTAGGGCATGGAGAGGGCTTGGCATGAGGAAAAAATTCATGAGAAGTTCCTTCTCATGAATTCAAATGGGTGCAATGGAAGTGAGGTGGCGCATGGAGATTGGGTCAAGGTGGTTTAATTATTTAAACCAACCTAATTGAACCAAATAAGTTAGATCCAATTAGACTAATTTAAATCCAACTTAATTAGGCTTAATTAGGCTCAATAAAATTCTAATCAAATTAAGAATTGACTAAGCCCAACCCCTGATCAAATCAGGGACCAAACCATCTCGACGATTAGGTCAACTCTTGGCCTAATCGGGTCAAACCCAACTAAATCCAATTCAATTGGACTTGATCCAAAAATAATTACTCAATCAAATTGAGTTAATTAGTGATCAAATCACTAATTAAATCTCTCATAAATACTGAGTCCAAATCCGATGGGCAATCAGGCATCAGAATTCATCGATATGTAACCCTGATCGAAAAGTCCCAACCAGTGGGACTCTTGACCCCGGTACCCATAATATGTGGAACTCATGATCAGAGAATCCTGATTCTTGATCACTGAGTCCCAAACATGTAGGATTCTACATCAGCCATCAGATCAGATAGGAACCTCTAATGTGTGTGAACCCGCAGGTTCAGACCTAAGCCAGTAGCACAGGAACCAATTCCTGTACTAATCGAAGTGACCATCTAGCAATGGTATCCGACGTTCGGATAGGTCGAAGAGTCACAATCGCAACACTCAGAACCTAAATGAATATGGTTACTGTATAATTCATCCTTTTGACCCCTATGTTTAGGATGACTCAGGGTTAAACTGTCAACCCTGATCAAATCATCCGAATCATGCTCAAATCAAACAGTCCTGTGACTCCTCACAAGGACTATCCTGGTCAAGGTTTTGCTAAATTGAAACACGACTGTACATAGCTCCTAAACTAGAGTGGTCAATCTCATCTTGACACACGCACCAACAAGTCAGTACTTGACTACACCCAGCAGCCTTCCGTCACTGAATTAAAAATTCAGGTAGTCCAGTGCCTAAGTACAGTGAGTTGCCTGCAAGTCACCGTGGCGGTCTCAGGTCGGAGGGATATTTATACCCATATTCTATCGGAGCAAATCTTGACAGCAGAAATAGCTCTGGAGTTGGTCACGTTTAGTGCAGATGTACCCTTACATCTCACCTGTATGCCATACCAGTGTCTCTACACTTATTGGTTAAGAGGATAACCAACCTATATGGCACACAACGACCTATGTTTGATAAATGTTGTCGTCTTTGATAACAACGTATCATTTGGTCGTGAACAGATTTAAGGACTAAATGATAAATCCTCCTTTGTCGAGTCTAAATAGTCCTAAGGACTTCACCACAATATAGGAGTTCATTAGAAGATGAAACATTTTATGATGAAAAATACCAAAATAATTTTTATTAATTCATAATTCATGTACAAATATAAAAATGAGCACAACTGTCAACAGGCTGATGATTGGCTTTGGGACACTATTCCCAACAGTAAGTTTATCTTGAAAAGATCATTTAAATCTATCATATAAATATTACCATATCTATGCCCAACAAATTTAATGCCTTCATCATTGGGACTGGTTGCTATGCATAATGAAGATTCAAAAATAACTTTGTACCCTTTGTCATAGAATTGACTAATACTCAATAGATTATATTTCAAACTATCTACTAATAAAATATTTTCAATATACTTGGAGGGAGTGATACCAATGTTACCTATACCGATGATCTTTTCTTTGCTATTGTCTCCAAAGGTGACCATCTCTCCATCTTTTGCATCAAGTGTGATGAATTGGGATTCATCACCGGTCATGTGTCTTGAGCACCCACTATCAAGATACCATTTTTGATTTGTTCTTTGGGATGCAAGACACACCTGTATGCAAAAATCAAGTTTTCACTTTAGGTACCCAAGCTTTCTTGGATCTTTTTTGGTTAGTCACAGTAATTTCTTTTGGAACTCATATTTTCTTCACATTAGAATTTTTAGATTTGTTAGAGAAATAAGTATAGGATTTGTGTCCTACTTTACCACATTTAAAACAAGTGATATTTGAAAACTTGTACTTGATGAGTTCGCATAGATATTTTTCAAAAAATTTTGTTTCTTTAAAGGGTTGTAGCCAAGGCCGGCTTTATCATAAACGGCCTTTTGATTATCAAGTATCATTTGAAGTTTAGTTGAACTAAGAGTGAACTTTTCTACCATAAGTTTTAACTTAGCAATTTTATTTTTCGAGTTTAGATTTTCTTGTGTCAAGATCAATCTTTCATTTGAAATAATTTTATTTTCTTTTAGTAAAGATTGATTCTTTATTTTTAATTCTTTATTTTTTATCCCTAACTTCTTTAGATCATCAACTAGATCATAAAATGCTTCTTGAAGTTCTTCAAAAGTAAAGTCATCAGGAGTTTCAGCATTTACCTCATTTTCATGTGCCATAAGGCACAAGTTGGCTTGCTTATATGAATCTTCTTCTTCGGAGCTTGACTCATCATTATCACTCCATGTAGCCACCATAGCTTTTTTTTTATACTTCTTGGGATCCTTCTTAAGTTGTGGACATTCGGATGTAAAGTGCCTAAGCTTCTTACATTCATAACAAATAAGAGATTGCTCTTTATCCTTCTTCTTGCTATGCTCTCCTTTGGTAGGTGGCCTCTTCCTCATCCCTTATTTTCTTTTCTTCAAAAATCTTTTAAACTTTCTAGTGATGAGGGCCATTTCTTCATCTTGCTCTTCATTTTTTATTTTTTTGGATTCCTCATCGAGTTGAGTAGTGGACTTGAGGGTGATTGTTCTCTTCTTCTTGATATCTTTTTTTTGATGTTGTTTCATGCTTAGCTCATATGTCATTAGCGATCCTAGAAGCTCCTCCAAGGGTAAAATGTTAAGATTTTTGGCTTCTTGGATTGCGGTCACTTTGACCTCCCACATCCTTGGTAAAGACCTAAAAATCTTTCTCACAAGATCACTGTTAGAGTAAGACTTATCAAGACTTTTTAGACCATTAATAATATCCGTAAAATGAGTAAATATTTCAGTTATTGATTCATCATGCTCCATTTTAAAGAGTTCATATTTATGCACAAGCATGTTACTTTTTGATTCTTTAACTTGATTAGTGCCTTCGTGTGTTACCTCTAATCTATCTCATATTTTCTTAGCTGACATGCATGTTGAAATACAATCAAACTCATTAGCATCTAAAGCATAATATAAAATATTCATAGCTTTAGCATTGAGTTGTGCCATTTTCTTGTCAATCTCATCCCATTCTCTTTCGAGTTTGGTTGATTCTACACCATCAATTATCTTAGTAGGTGTGTGTGGTCCATTAACTATGATACTCCACATATCATAGTCAAGTGCCTGAATAAAAATTTTTATCCGAGCTTTTTAATAGGTGTAGTTTGACCCATTGAAAAGTGGAGGTCGGTTTATGGACTGCCCCTCGACTAGTGAAGCACCAACTTGAGTTGCCATAAATCTTTAGCTCTTTGATGGTTAAATCATAGTAGGGTTAGAGCACCAAGCTCTGATACCACTTGTTGGCCAGCTATGCAACCCAAGAGGGGGGATGAATTGGGTTTTTAAAATTTTAACATTAATTTAGAACTACAAGGATTAAATAACAATGAGCAGGATATATGTAGAGAGTGATATAAGCAAGGTGTAGAAATAAGATGCAAGAATGCAAGAAGATAAAAAAATTTAGAAGGAGAGCAAGTAAGTACAACATAAATAAATAAGATTTATAGTGGTTCAGTGCCAACCTTGCACCTACATCCACTTTCCAAGTTTCTACTTGAGAATTTAAATCCACTAAACCATATTCAACAAGAATACAACGTCGGTATCTCCAACTCTAGCTATCCCAAGCTAGAACACTTATTTTTTGGGTACAAGCCAATCCAATACAATCCGATCCAAGGTTTGGATCAACCTATCCAAGTTTTGAAATCCTTCCAAAACTAATAATCAAGACAAAAACAGAGTATGTGAGTTAATCACACGAAAATACAAATTTAGCTCCTTTAATGAGCAAATAAAACATTAAATATACTTTACACAACACGAAGAAAGTTTTTCTGATTTTTCTCAAGGTAGTTGAAGACTTGAATGAGCTCTAGAGGGGTTAGTGAACTTGAATTGAAAGTTTCTTTTTCTTGAAGAGGTCTTTTTGCTTAAGGCTGAAATGAATGCTTGAGTCTCTTCAAAACTTTTTTCTTTTTTCCTCCTTTAAGTGCCTTTATAGCTTCAATAGATGGTAGAGAGAAATCTGAGCTGAAATAGAGCCGTTGGAGATCATTAAAAGAGTATTAAATACTATCAAAAAGAACTGAAAACTAGCCGTTACGAAAGTTTCTATCACAGGGGGTCAACTAATGGGATCGATCTCTGCACAAGGGTCGACTCATGGGATCGATCTCTGTAGCACAGAATAGAAAATCACTGTTCTGTATCTTTAGCTTGCACAGCAATAGAGATCGACTCATGGGGTCGACCCCTTTGGATGTGCCAACCAAAAATAGCGTGCCGTTTTTTTGACAGGAGTCGACTCATAGGATCGACCCAATTCTTTAAACTCAAATTTCTCTCAACTTATCCATCCAAAAAGTATGAAATTACCTCCAATAGATCACAAATCTTCTATTCTTGCTCTTGAGACTTTTGAATCAGAACTTGATAAAATTATGATTTTGCCTCTAAAATATAATAAATCTTTTTTCAAGTCAAAATCATTAGTAACCCCCTCAAATATGTTGTAATCATCAAAATCAATTCATGGAGTAATATGGGTTAATTCATGTTCTAGCAATTTAATTAACCCATTGAATTTATAATAAATTTAAATTGATTGGATCAAGATCAAATCTATATTGTGTGTGATCCATTGGGTTCTAAATCTAGCCAGCAGTGAACCCAAACTCTCGATAAAATCCTAATCCAATTGGATTAGGTCAGCTCAAGAGTCCCAATCAACTAGGACTCTTCCTAATTGATTTTAAAATTAATTTTTTTTAATTTTGTTGAGTCTACAAGTTAAGATTGACATCTGCAACATGTCATGACTATCCAAAAGATTCAAAATTTGATGAAAATATCAAAATTATCCTTCCATGGTGAGTTACCGTGCAATTCAATCTTTTGATCACACAACATCCCGAAAAGGTCATGGGTATGAAAATATATCAAACCCAAATATCTAACTATATATATCTCGATCCAATGATGATGACTTAATTGATGAACTTATAGAAATCATTTCTACTGTTCATCTCTGCTCTGGCAAGAGACTCTTAGAGTCACCATCCTATGAGATCACATAGGACGTTCTCTCCTCCTACAAAGAGTGATCGATTTCTTATTGACCACTCATAACCTCCATGCATACTTCACCATACTTTGAATATCTCACACACATCTCAAAGTGGTGTGCTAGAAAATAAACCAAAGTAAGGGTCCATGCACACAAGATACTATGGTGATCTTAGGTCCAAGGATCACATGCACCACTCTCATTGAAGAACCATCTGTTGACATGCTGTAAGGCTCTATCAGATGTTCTTTTGTAGATAGTTCAGTAAATTTATTCTCTAATGAGCACCTACATCCTTGTATTAGTGTCACCACACAAGTGGTTGTGAGATCAACCACTCTCTTCATCGAGCATTCATAGGATGTACCGGTCTTATCGGAGTCATCGATCTCTGACTCGATGATCTAACGACTGGAAATATTTTAGATTGGGGCTATCAAGATTTTAGGTCCCACTAGCATGATCTCATCATGGCTCTAAAATTATTACCCTAGTCTATGGGGTTTATCATCATATAAACATGATACAGTAAATGATAAAATATAATACCTCATATAGATAAAATAACTAATGTCATGCAAATGAGCAGAAAGATAATGAAGAAATATCCCATCGCATCCCATACGATTGGCTTGTAGGGCACAATTATTTCAATCTCCCACTTGCACTAAAGCCAATCGCCCCTGTACCTGATGTCCGTGTTATCAGGATGGCGATTACACTACTGCTGTGTATGGCTTAGTGAACTGGTCCTATTATACTGTTCTTTAATATGAGCTCATTTTATGATCATATCATGAATGAGGTGAAAATACCTAGGATGTGCATGGGTACTCGATGAGACGATATCCAACTTAATGATGAATCCTTCATCAGGCACCTTTGCTAAGCAATCTTTGCTAACAATATTTAACTGAAACAAATACATTATACTATTTGAAACTTGTCCGATTCACTACTCTCTAGTACTTCTCAAGTACTTTAAAAATGCTTTTCACAGTTTTCAAAAGATCATATCATGGATCAGCCCAAAATCAATGATTATATACAAAGCATAATTCACATTAGGCTTGGTACATTGAATGCATGGGAAGTAAACACCTTTACACCCATTCATGTTGAACCCTTTCAACAATAAATTCTACGTACCTAGACTGGGACAAACCCTGCATCTATTAACATCTATCCCTATAGATGCCAAGTATATTGGATGCTTAACCTAAGTCTATTCCATGAAAACTTTTATGATAAGAAAGCCATTGACTAAGTGCAATATCGGGCTCATCACCCTAATATACTGTATGTCCCCCACATACATAACCAAGAAGTTAGCGAAACTCCCGCTTATTTTCTTGCACACACATGGTTCATCTATATTTGACAAAATCAAATATTTTGACTATCCCATCAAAAATAAAAGTACCCACTCCTCATAAACTGCCTGAATTCATAAAAGCATTTGCCCTCCCACTAGAGACAACTTCTCTAGATGGTATGTGGCAATAGCAAAAATCTGAATAGATATTTTTGACAGCAACCTGTTGAGTCATACCCATAGCTACTTCAACCATAGTCCACACTTAGTTGATGTACAGAGAGTCCATTTAGGATGACATGGTTTCAGGCCTATTGTCAGAGTCATTACTCATGACTATCTCCAAATAGGTCAAAGAAAATATCATTCACAATGATGTATGGTGTACTACCATTCACAATGACAAACTCATATTTGAGTGGTACATTATATACTCAAATTGATTTTTTAGTGAGGAGGTGTGTATCATGGTCGTGCCTTATCACTGGGCATATCAGGTTGAGGATTAACTTGTGGATACTCAACAGGTTAAGATAGGATAGTTTCAGGTCTTGAACTTCTCAAGTTCAATTATCCTCCCACTTACCCCTTTCTTAGAAATTTTTTTTTTCCTAAAGGTGGCATACCTACTGTTGGGTATAAAATACCCACAGCCGGAACCCACGGCGGAACCGCCATCAGCAAGCGCTGCTCCGCCCGGACTCCTACGGGAGCCGGGCTCCGCCGCCAACATCAGCACAGCTCCGCCCGGACTCCTACGGGAGCCGGGCTCCACCGCCATCAGCAAGTGCAGCTCCGCCCGGACTCCTACGGGAGCCGGGCTCCACCGCCATCAGCAAGCGCTGCTCCCCCCGGACTCCTACGGGAGCCGGACTCCGCCGCCAACATCAAAACAGCTCCGCCCGGGCTCCTACGGGAGTCGGGCTCCGCTCTCAATATCAATCGCTGGTAAGCTCAATCCGGACTCCTATCAGAGCCGGACTTCCCCTTTGACTTTGTTTGCAGCGCAGCTCCTCCCGGACTTCTACGGGAGTCGGGCTCCACCGACGACATCAGCACAGCTCCGCCCGGACTCCTACGGGAGCCGGGCTCCACCGCCATCAGCAAGTGCAGCTCCGCCCGGACTCCTACGGGAGCCGGGCTCCTCCGCCATCAGCAAGCGCAGCTCCGCCCGGACTCCTACGGGAGCCGGGCTCCGCTCTCAATATCAATCGCTGGTATGCTCAATCCGGACTCCTATCAGAGCCGGACTTCACCCTTGACTTTGTTTGCAGCGCAGCTCCGCCCGGACTCCTACGGGAGCCAGGCTCCACCGACGACATCAGCGCAGCTCCGCCCGGACTCCTACAGGAGCCGGGCTCTGCCGCCATCATCACAGCTCCGCCCGGACTCCTACGGTAGCCGGACTCCGCCGCCGACATCAGAACAGCTCCGCCCAGACTCCTACGGGAGTCGGGCTCCACTCACGATGGCTCCGACCATTGCCGAGCTTCAATCGACAGATCCACGCCCCCTGACAGGCCCTCAAAACGGCCGCGACCCTGCTCCACCTCCTGTGGCGGACTCCACGTAGTATCATCATTCCCTGACAAGCCGCAGCAGCCATAGCCGCCCTGCTCCACTTCCTGTGGCGGACTCCGCACAGCTCCATTATCCCCCTGGCAGGCCACAGTAACGGCCACGAACCTGCTCCACCTCCTGCGACGGATACCATGCGATTCTCCTGACGACGGACGCTGCTCCACCCCTCATAACGGATTCCACGTGGCAAGTCGAGGTGATACCCACGTGTCTGCTCCATTATCTTTCGCAATCAATTCCCCTGACCATGGGCGGCCCACTACCAGGCAGTTACACACATCGCCATCAGTCCGTTGCCTCCCCCGCCTATAAAAGGGGGGACTCAGATACGTTATTTTTTAAGTCTTTTGCCTTATCTCAAAACTCTGCTAAATTCTCCGTTCGAGCACTCCATTCTTGTTGAGGCAGAGAACTGACTTGAGCGTCGGAGGATCTTGCCGGAGCAACCCCACCTCCGGTTTAGACTTCCCTTGCAGGTCCCGACGGCGACCGCGGCTTCCTCAACTCCAGCTTCTCCGGCGCAGGCAGATTTTTGCACCAACAGGATTGGCGCTAGAGGAAGGGGCCTGTGTCTTCGCAGCACCCTTGTTCTTGAAGGAGCGCTCAATGGAGCCACCTCCGGCCATCTCTCCGTCATCTACTCCTAATCCTCCCCCGCGAGATCGACACCCGATGCCTCCGCACAGGGCATCCACCCGGCGGTCCACGGCCTCCGCGGCCAGATCTCAGGCTCCGGCCTCCCCTCCCGTGTCTCCGCCAGCCCCTCCTCCCCCTCCGACGACGGCGGTCGGCGCGGAGCAGTTTGACTTGCTGGCGCAGCAGGTCAAGGGCCTCGTCGAGGCCGTACAGGCGATGCAGCAGCAGCCACCGCAGGCGTCAGTGCATCTGGAAGGGGCATCTCCGGAATGCCAGAACCCGGCGGTGGGGCGGGCCACCTGGGCTAGCCGCCCTGTCCTTCCCGAGAAGGCGAATCCGAGGGTGGAGAGCCCTCAATCGGACCACGACTCCACCCCTGGGAGATCCCTGCCCCCGTTCTGCCAACAGCCCCTCGAGACTCGAAGTCGAGAGGATTTCCTGGACCGGAGGCTCCAGGAGATGAACCGGCGGATCGAAGAACTCCGCCATGCGCCTCCCGCTTACGGTGAGGATATCTACACTGACCCTCCCTTCTCCCAAATGATTGTGCAGGAACCGATCCCGCCGAATTTTAAGCTCCCCCAGTTTGAAAGCTACGATGGGACGTCGGACCCGGTGGACCACCTGGAGGCCTTTCAAACGATGATGTTGCTTCATGGTGCCCCCGACGCCATCTTGTGCCGGGCTTTCCCGTCTACTTTGAAGGGAGCAGCAAGAAACTGGTACTCGGCACTGAAGTCGGGTACCATCTTCTCCTTCGACCAAATGAGCCACCAATTCGTGGCCCATTTTGTCAGCAGCCGACGTCCCCGGAAAGGTTCGGAGTCCCTCATCAACATCAAGCAGAGGGAAGGGGAGTCCATACGGGCCTACATCAACCGCTTCAATATCGCGGCGTTGGAGGTCCGGAACTTGGACCAGTCGGTTGCCATGGCCGCCCTGAAAGGTGGCCTTCAGAAGAATGATCTCTTGTACTCCCTGGAGAAGAAGTACCCCAGGGATTTTGCTGATCTGCTAGCTCGGGCTGAAGGATACGCCCGAGCGGAAGAGGCCTTCAAAATGAAGGATGAAGAGACTGCGAGGGAGCGCCAGGCGGGAGATTCTGGCAAACCCGCAGTTGAGAAGAGGCCAAGGGAAGCCCGGCCTCGCTCCCGATCCCCTCCTGGGCACAAGCGCGCCCATACTCCACCCCGGGCACGCAGGCAGAGAAGTCCGGACAACAGGTTTCGGCGGGGTTCCCCGCCAGGGAAGTTCCGCAGCTACGCCCCCCTCAACGCCTCGAAGGCCCAGGTACTGATGGAGGTCAGGGAGCTGATCCCTAGGCCGGAGAGGATGCGCACACACCCTGAAAAGCGCAACCCCAACAAGTTCTGCCTCTACCACCGCGACCACGGCCACGACACCGAAGAGTGCATCCAGCTCCAGGACGAGATCGAGGAGCTCATCCGGCGAGGTCGGCTCGACAGATTCATCCGCCGCAGGCCTGAGGGTAGAGGAGACCGGCCAAGAGCCCTCCCACCGCCCGAACCACAGAAGAGGGAGGAGCAGCCCGGGGACCGGCCTCCTATTGGGACCATCGACTCCATCGCCGGAGGGCCTCAAGGAGGAGCGGGAGAACTGTAAATGTATTGCTTACTGTTTCATTTTGAATCTACTTTTCTTTTTAGCTAACGCACTCCTCCTGCTTAACGCGGATGTACTATGACTGGATATGACCTCTCCAAAAAACAACGGCCATGTCAGGAATAGGAGGAGAACCTCGTCCTGGCATGAGCAAAGTCAAAGGCCCGGTTCTTTTAGACTGGATGGGGGGAGAGGCCTTACAACGCCCTAATGTGCCCCCACAGCCCTGTTAGGGACAGGAGGAAAACCTCGCCCTAACTTGAGCAAAGTCAAAGGCCCGGTTCTTTTAGACCGGATGGGGGGAGAGGCCTTACAACGCCCTAATGTGCCCCCACAGCCCTGTTAGGGACAGGAGGAAACCTCGCCCTAACTTGAGCAAAGTCGAAGGCCCGGTTCTTTTAGACCGGATAGGGGGAGAGGCCTTGCAACGCCCTAATGTGCCCCCATAGCCATGTCAGGAAAAGGAGGAGAACCTCGTCCTGACATGAGCAAAGTTGAAGGCCCGGTTCTTTTAGACCAGAGGGGGGAGAGGCCTTACAGCGCCCTGACGCGCCCCCACAAGCCAGGCTGATAACGAGAACCTCGCGACCGACTCAAGCAAAATGGAAGACCCGGACTCCTACGGGAGTCGGGTTCCACCGCAAAGGTAGGCTTCACCCGGACTCCTACGGGAGCCGGGTTCCTCCGCCAAGGTAAAGCTTCACCCGGACTCCTACGGGAGCCGGGTTCCGCCGCAAAGGTAAGCTTCACCCGGACTCCTACGGGAGCCAGGTTCCGCCGCCAAGGTAGAGCTTCACCCGGACTCCTACGGGAGCCGGGTTCCGCCGCCAGGTAAAGCTCCACCCGGACTCCTACGGGAGCCGGGTTCCGCCGCCAGGTAAAGCTTCACCCGGACTCCTACGGGAGCCGGGTTCCGCCGCCAAGGTAGAGCTGCACCCGGACTCCTACGGGAGCCGGGTTCCACCGCCAGGTAAAGCTCCACCCGGACTCCTACGGGAGCCGGGTTCCGCCGCCAGGTAAAGCTTCACCCGGACTCCTACGGGAGCCGGGTTCCGCCGCCAAGGTAAGCTTCACCCGGACTCCTACGGGAGCCGGGTTCCGCCCCCAAGAAAGACTTCGCCCGGACTCCTAAGAAAGCCGGGCCCCATCCGCCACTTCGCCAGCAAGGGTTAAAAACGATGGCGAGGCTCGGCCACATGACGAGATCGGATGGAAGGGAAGAGCCCTTTCCCACGGCGACCTCTAAGCCAAACAGGCCAAACAACGAGAAAGGGTCAACGAACGACAATATTAGTGCTACACGCGGACAAGGTAACACAAAATGCCTTTTTCTCATTTCCGATATATGTACTACAGGGCCAGGACGGCCAGAAAAAGAGGGACAAAATGACAAGGAAAGAAAAGGGGGGCAGCTACAAAAAGGGGGTGACTACAAAAGAACTCTAAGGAGGTCCTGCTCCCTCTAACATAGGGTGATCACCTCCATCCCCCGACCAGGACTGCCTCAGGGTCTCCACCATTTCCTCTAGTTCTTCCTTCTTTTGCAGCATATCCTGGAGCGCCTGACGAAGTCGACGGCTCTCAGCCTCCACTTCCTGATGCCACTTCCGCAAAACTTCGGACTCTGCCTCTGCGTCCGCGACGGCCTTCCGCTCAAGTCCCAGTTGGATTTTTACTTGTTGAAGCTCAGCTGTCTTCTCCCCAAGGGAGACAGAAATCCCTTCGATAGAGCCTCTCAGGGCTTGGAGCTCTTCGTTATCTTGGGCGTTAGCAAGCTGCGCCCTAGTAACCAACTGCCTCTGGAGACGGACTACCTCATCCGCCGCTCGTCGGAATCTCCCCTTGTGCTCCTCTACCTGTCGGCGCCAGCTGGCCCGCTGCACATCGTGGCTCATCTCGGCATCTTGAAGCTGCTTCTGGAGGTCGGAAACTTTTTGCGACCATATCTGCTCATCCCGCACTGTGAGTCGGGGTGAGTTCCCTTCCAGTTGGCCGATCCTCCTCTTGGCAACCGACAGCTCCACTTTAAGGGCGCTGATCCTGGCCTCTTGAGCCCAAGTTCGGTCGCTGGCGCTCTTCGTGCATTCTTCGAGCTCCTTCGCAAAGTTCGCCTTCCTCCGGCTGTAGTCCATGATTGCCTTCACTTGGAGACTCCTGAAGTGGGCGGCCTCAGCGGCGGCCTCGGAATAGCATTTTTTCGCCTGGCAGAGCTCGCCCTCTGACTTTTTCAACTTCTTCGTCAGGTGGAGGACCTCCTTTTTTAGCCGTTGGATAGTTGACTTCAGCGGGACCCCCAGGGGCAAGGGAAGTGCTTCGGCAGGACGCTGCCAGCGGAAGATGCAAACGTCAGAGACCAACTCTTTACAAGAAGAGAGGGAAGAAGAAGATAAGAAAAGGAAAGATGTATACTTGCTGGATCTTGAGGGCTCAGACCGATGTTGAAGAGAAGCGGCTCCCTCAGTAGGTTTGGAAGGGAAGGAGCGGGGTAACTCAGAAGCTTCTGGGCGGCCTGGAGGTCGTCCTCTCCCAGGCTGGGAGCCCGGCGGACGGAATCCCTCAGAGCCCCCCAACGGGGCAGACCTAGTTCTAAGGTCGGGCAGTAGACAAAGAGGAATTTCCCCTTCCAGTTGTGAATCGAAGAAGGGGCGCCCTTCAGCAACCCCTTCTTGCCGAACTGGGGGGAGAAGTACCACCAATCCTTCGCTGAAGGATGGCGTTTGAAAGTGTAGAAATGTCTGAACAGGGAGAGGGAAGGCTGGACCTCGGCTATGTGACAGAGGGAGAGAAATCCTATCAAAAACCTAAAGGAATTCGGGGCGACAGAAGCGAGAGAAATGTCTAAGAAACGAAAGAAGGCGGCAACAAAAGCTGGGAGCGGAAGCCAGAGTCCGGCACGGAATGCCTCCTGGTACAAACAGAAGCGACCAGGAGGGGGAGCGCTGGCCCGATCGGAGGGGCCAGGAAGCTCCAGATCGTACTCTGAAGGGACCCCGTACCGAGCCCTTATAAGGAGAAGTTCGTCCGGAGTCGACGAACAAGGAATAGCGCCCGGTGCGAAGACCGGGCGAGACCCTGCCCCAAACGCGGGTTCGTCTGCAGAGACAGGGGCCTGGGAGTTTGAAGCAGAAGAGCTCCCAGAGCTTACGGGGGAAGAAGAATCGGAAGACATTTTTCTTTGGGGGAGAACCTAAAGGGCCCTAGAAAGGCAAATCGAGAGGGGAACGAAACGCCAAAGGTCAATCCGGAGGAAGACACGAAGAGAATGAAAAGACGAAAGTTCCCTAGGCGGTGAAAAGAAGGTGGGCACTAACCTATCTTGCTCTGAGGACCCGGGGGGCGAGAGACGGAAGGCGCCTACGGCTCGAAAGGGTGTTCGCGAGAGCAGACTCTCGGGGAGATGACAGACGCCAGCAAAAATCAAAAATGGAGTAGGATGCCTGAAGGGGGGAGGACGGGTTTAAATAGACCCTGAGATCTGGCGCCATAATGATCTCGAATCCCCCCAGGCCAGTCCGCGCTCGACACGTGTCCCACTCCCCGCGGCAGACGACTAAAGGCGGCTAGCGGATGGCAGGGCCATAATTGCACCGTACCTAGGACAGCATACCTGCGGGGTCTTCGAAGCGTCCCCTCGTACCGCCCCAATTCGAAAAGACTCCGGCACGCGCTCATTTAATGCCAAAATATCTGAGAGCGGCAGGGCATGGGATTCGAAGGGACGGTTTCGGCTGTACTTCTATGTACTTCCTTCGTTTGAAATTCAAAACTCGGATGTAGGGGGACTGGTGTTGGGTATAAAATACCGACAGTCGGAACCCACGGCGGAACCGCCATCAGCAAGCGCTGCTCCGCCCGGACTCCTATGGGAGCCGGGCTCCACCGCCAACATCAGCACAGCTCCGCCCGGACTCCTACGGGAGCCGGGCTCCACCGCCATCAGCAAGTGCAGCTCCGCCCAGACTCCTACGAGAGCCGGGCTCTACCGCCATCAGCAAGCGCTGCTCCGCCCGGACTCCTACGGGAGCCGGGCTCCGCCGCCAACATCAAAACAGCTCCGCCCGGGCTCCTACGGGAGCCGGGCTCCGCTCTCAATATCAATCGCTGGTAAGCTCAATCCGAACTCCTATCAGAGCCGGACTTCCCCTTTGACTTTGTTTGCAGCGCAGCTCCGCCCGGACTTCTACGGGAGCCGGGCTCCACCGACGACATCAGCACAGCTCCGCCCGGACTCCTATGGGAGTCGGGCTCCACCGCCATCAGCAAGTGCAGCTCCGCCCGGACTCCTACGGGAGCCGGGCTCCTCTGCCATCAGCAAGAGCAGCTCCGCCCGGACTCCTACGGGAGTCGGGCTCCGCTCTCAATATCAATCGCTGGTAAGCTCAATCCGGACTCCTATCAGAGCCGGACTTCACCCTTGACTTTGTTTGCAGCGCAGCTCCGCCCGTACTCCTACGGGAGCCAGGCTCCACTGACGACATCAGCGCAGCTCCGCCCGGACTCCTACGGGAGCTGGGCTCTGCCGCCATCATCACAGCTCCGCCCGGACTCCTACGAGAGCCAGACTCCGCCGTCGACATCAGAACAGCTCCGCCCGGACTCCTACGGGAGCCGGGCTCCGCTCACGACGGCTCCGACCATTGCCGAGCTTCAATCGACAGATCCACGCCCCCTGACAGGCCCTCAAAACGGCCGCGACCCTGCTCCACCTCCTGTGGCGGACTCCATGCAGTATCATCATTCCCTGACAAGCCGCAGCAGCCATAGCCGCCCTGCTCCACTTCCTGTGGCGGACTCCGCACAGCTCCATTATCCCCCTGGCAGGCCACAGTAACGGCCACGAACCTGCTCCACCTCCTGCGACGGATACCATGCGATTCTCCTGACGACGGACGCTGCTCCACCCCTCATAACGGATTCCACGTGGCAAGTCGAGGTGATACCCACGTGTCTGCTCCATTATCTTTCGCAATCAATTCTCCTGACCATGGGCGGCCCACTACCAGGCAGTTACACACGTCGCCATCAGTCCGTTGCCTCCCCCGCCTATAAAAGGGGGGACTCAGATACGTTATTTTTTAAGTCTTTTGCCTTATCTCAAAACTCTGCTAAATTCTCCGTTCGAGCACTCCATTCTTGTTGAGGCAGAGAACTGACTTGAGCGTCGGAGGGTCTTGCCGGAGCAACCCCACCTCCGGTTTAGACTTCCCTTGCAGGTCCCGGCAGCGACCGCGGCTTCCTCAACTCCAGCTTCTCCGGCGCAGGCGGATTTTTGCACCAACACCTACTGTCAAAACACCTTTTGTCCAGTAGGGTGGTAGAAATAGTATCACATACCACTCTTTAGAATAACCTATAAACATATACAAAATCTGATCTAGCACAAAACTTATGTATATCAATAATTTTCACATAAGTTGGCAACCTACCTTTTATTTTTTTCACATCTCATATGGAGTGCTCGTAATAGATTTCGATAGTGTCTAATTCATACCATAATTTCTAGGACATCTCTCAAAAAGAGACAATAATATTTGTCAAGTATTTTAAAAAATACATCATATCACATATGAAGTGTAATCTCTAGATCGAGATATTATTAGTCTTCGAACATCCATATGTTCAAGACCTAATACCTTGCTTGCCCTGAGATATGTGACTATCACATATTTATTTCTTATTCTCATAAATATGAAGAACATCATCATCGAGTGACTGAAACATAAGACCATTATAATAAAATCATAGCCATAATGTTTACCAGATGCAGAGTAACTTTTACTCTTAACATTAATTTCAAAATTATGCTACAATAGTAAAAGATTTGAAATAATAATTTTGATAAATTTAGGCTCATATCAATGGTCTATTAGTTTTTAAATAAATAGGTTTCTACATTCTTAGCACCAATGGACTATCCATTAGTGCCAAAAGTAAGTAGTCACCTCACTTCAGCTTTATAGGTTCAACAAATATTTTGCATAAATAGAATTTATATAAGGTATTACATACCTAAAATTTTAAAGCTGAAACACTCAATGAATTATTAATTTGTATCACATACAAACTATTAGCAGATGCAACTTTTGCATCCTGCTATTGCTTCACACTTACAAGATAATTCTTGCAATTTATTGCTCATCAAAGCTGTAATGATATTAGATATCCTATAGTGAAGACATTCTTCACCCTCTATTCGTCAACCACTCCATGATATCTGGTCAATTTTAAAGATATCCTAAATAGTGAATGTAAAGATACAAATGTATATATAAGAACATAAACAGGACTATTCATGATGACATGCACAAGTTAGATGAAGATTTTATCTAATTGTATCTCCCATTATTTTAACGAATTTTATAGCCCTCAAGTATGAAATCGAAGAATCTTATCATGAAGTTTCTTAGTGGGGTTGAGATCCCAATTTTTCATAAAAAATCTTGTGGATAGCACAACAAGCTCCTATGAGTTCAAGGATAAGTAACTCTTTACTAATTGCATCTCATACAACTCTCAACATAATTTTTACCTCTAAAATACTTATAGCTTTATGGATAGTACAACAAACTATAGCATTTTAGTTAAGTCATACCCTTCAATCTTATATGATCATATCTGAATAATACTATCCTTGTGGATTGCACAATAAGACAGTACTACCAGAATATGCCATAAGCATCACTAGGTCAACATCATACCAATCATTTTAGCAAGCCTTGTGGATAGCACAACAAACTCACTACAGTTTCTGATATACTCTATTGACTTAGTATGAGCTAAATACGATTAACTTCATTATGCACCAAGATAGTATTAAGTCAGTCTCCACAGCAAGCTTTGTGGATAGCACAATAAGTCTACTATGGTTCTTGACATAATAGTGACTTAGCATGAAGGAAGGCATGGGTAGTATTCTTAACACTTTACCATTAAGACTTAATATAATTTAATTGAGGGACTTAGGTCTCAAGCATATCTTAAATATTTAATCATGCATCATATGCAATTTAAATTTTAATTTTTTTTAACTACCAGCATATATGAGCATATCAAGAAAAATAAATAGTTATGGATTTATGAAAAAATCATTCGAGCCATAGGATGATTTTTGGGCCTAACCCCAGATGCATCATAGATTGAACCATCTCATGGTTAATCTTAATGCACCTCAGCTCTTCAAAAGTCTGGTAGTACAGTCTTCATCACCATGAAGACAACCATGAATGCTTGATTTTTTATTTGAAAATAGAATGAAATAATTTCAATCTATTCTGAAATAATTTTTTTTTATAATTTTACATCATTATGTAAAAATCTCAATCAATAGTTCAGAATATAGAAAGAGAGAGACAACTGATAACATAATGCATCAAAGACGCCCAGCCCTTATTGTAACTCTTGCAAATGCATTATATAATCAACAAACAGATAAACATTCTTACATATATCCATCACATAGATGTTCCATAGTCCATAACAAATCAACATAATATTTCATAATAATTATAAAATATTATAACAGACAACTCATGTTATTTCAATTGCGATATCATTCAAACACATGCCAATAAAGATGTTTGAATATATTGGTATTGGACCCATCTAGGGTTTCCAAATCGGGTTCAACACTTGACCCAAAGTTCAATATTAGGTCAATCATTTATCATCCATATGAGTTAGGTTGATTAATTCTTAAGTTAAACCTAATTCAATTAGGTTAACATAGATTCAATCACCCATAACTCAAACCCTAATCTAATTAGGTAAATGACAAAATTTGATTAACTAAAATTAAACTTAGCTTCTAATCAAATTAGAATAATAATTTTGGTTTAATCTATAAACATTAATTCTAATCACATTAGAATAATGAATTATAGTTAAACCAATTTATTGGCACAATAACCCTAATTGATATATGATGCATCCTTTTCATGACCAAAATTTTTTGGCCCCATGCATGCCTCGGGCAACAACCAAGATGGTCGATCCACAATGGTGAGTTTCCGATAACATGGTGGTCGGCCCTTGGATCTTAAGTAAATGCATCAAATGCAAAAACCTTAATCCTTGACAATGTACATCCATATGCAGCATTCCAAAGCCCCTGTGCATCTCATGCACTGAATTTCAATTCCATCAAAAATTAGATCATAGGATCTAAATTAAACTTGTCACAAAAGTCTATAAACTATGAAATTTCGTATCCAAGGTTTGATCATGAATCGATAACACTTTATCAAAAATAAAAATGCATCAAAATTATCAATGAAACATCAATCAGAAAAATTGATTTTGACATAGTTCAAACTGGATCTAATCCATATCACAAAAATAACATGAAATTTGACTGAATCTATTAAGAGTGGCTCTGATACCACTGTTGAGTTCTGATGATGTAGTTAAATATAAATTTTAAAAATTTTTAACATGCATATAATAATAAAAATTAAGTTTAATAATTAAACTCATCCATCGAAACTCAAAAATGCTAGGAACCCCTTGACGATTACAGTCAAATAACAAAAATATGTATATAAGGAGAAGACCAGAAGTCATATACCACCATAAAGATTATGAAATGGTGATTTTGAGATCTCCATAAGTCTCCAAAGTAGAAGCCCTTCAACAGTGATCTACACAGGATTGATCAGAGCCCTTCCCAATTCATCATGGTGTTGCAGCCTTTTTCCTAAGTACGCTACCGATAGTCCTTCACAAAAATTTGATACACCATTGCTTGTATGCCTTCATGACCTCCATTAAAATCACTCTAAGAATTTTTTTCCAAAGTATCAAACCACACTCTAATCAGATTTTATGTTCAACACATGAATAATCTGATTTTAAGACAAGTATCTCATACTTTCTATTTTTCTTTCTCCCTTCCTTTCTATTTTCTCTCCCTCTTTTCTTACATTTTTTTTAGATATTTTTTTTATCTTATCCTCTCATTCTCATGCCTAAACTCAGCCAAAAAAAGGACATACAAAATAAGGAATAGTGCCCCTTTTTATAGGGAATAAGGGGGCATCCCATGGGACGCCAACTCCTGGCGTCCCTTATTTCTTACATGCCTCAAATTAATTTTCAGCATTGAGTCCCATGGGTTAAGGCATAGGAAAAGAGGTTTTTCATCTGTAGAAGGACTCTTCCTCTATCAGAAAAAAATGTGAACACCATAAAATGGCCGTGGGAGAAGAATTGGCGTGAGAAAGTCAAGAGTCCAAAACATTAAAAACTCTTATATATACATCAAAAAATGTGGCATCCCATTATTATTTGACATTTAAACTCCTTTCAAAAGAAGGACTCTCCTTCCTCTTCTGTGCCTATAATCTCAAGAGACATCTGATGTTACGTGAAATTAATAAATGCATAGAGAATTAAAGGAAGGAAAGAGTTTTAATTGAATTGGACTCTTCCAATTCAAACACCCAATTAAATATGGCATCCCAAAATAATTTTGCATGGAGTTTCTTCCAAGAGAAGGACTCCACCTCTTCTTCCACATCCATATTATCCCAAGGCATCATCCCATCGTGCACAAAATTAAGGGACAAGTGGATCATGTAAGAAAATTAAGATAAGTAAAGGAGAAGGACTCCTCTCCTTAGCTTCCAAAATTAAATGGGGCATCCAAAATTAAATGGGGCATATGGCTTGACGTGGAGGAGGCTGGTTCCATGTGGAACACTTCTACAAAATCAGATAAAACCAACTAATAAATTAGATGGTTCAAACCCAATCATATTGGGTCAAGGCAACAAGACTAGGTTATCACAAACACCTTTGCATTAAACTTAATTGGAAGCTTGGGTTAATTCATGTGCTAGCAATTTAATTAACCCATTGAATTTATAATAAATTCAAATTGATTAGATCAAGATCAAATTTTTATTGTGTGTGATCCATTGGGTTCCAAATTTAGTCAGCAATGAACCCAAACTCTCGATGAAATCCTAATCCGATTGGATTAGTTCAGCTCAAGAGTCCCAATCAACTAGGACTCTTCCTAATTGATTTTAGAATTAAAATGTTTTAATTTTGTTGAGTCCACAAGTCAAGATTGACATGTAGCAATGTGTCATGATTATCCAAAAGATTTAGAATTTGATGAAAATACCAAAATTATCCTTTCATGGTGAGTTACCATGCAATTCAATCCTTCGATTACACAACATCTCGAAAAAGTCATGGGTATGAAAATATTTCAAACCCAAATACCTAGCCATATATATCTCGATCTAATGATGATGACTTAATTGATGAACTAGTAGAAACCATTTCTACTATTCATCCCTGCTCTGAACAGAGACTCTCAGAGTCACCATCCTATGAGATCATATAGGATGTTCTCTCCTCCTACAAGGAGTGATCGATTCTTTATTGACCACTCACAACCTCCTTGCATACTTCATTATACCCAGAATATCCTACACACATCTCAAAGTGCTGTGCTAGGGAATAAACCAAAATAAGGATCCATGCACATAAGGTACCATTGTGATCTCAAATCAAAGGATCACATGCACCACTCCCATTTAAGAACCATCTGTTGAGATGCTGTAAGGCTCCATCAGATGTTCTTTTGCAGGTCAGTTCAGTGAACTCATTCTCTAATGAGTACCTATATCTTTGTATTAGTATCACCACATAAGTGATTGTGAGATTAACCACCCTCTCTGTCGAGCATATATAGGATGTACCAATCTTATCAGAGTTATCGATCTCTGACTCAATGATCCAATGATTGAAAATATTTTAGATTGAGACTATCAAGATTTTAGATCTCATTGGCATGATCTCATCATGGCCTTAAAATCATTACCCTAATCTATGGAGTTTATCATAATCATATAAAAGTGATACAGCAAATGATAAAACATAAGACCTCATATAAATAAAATAACTAATGTCATGCAAATAAGCAGGAAATAATGAAAAAATATCCCATCGCATCCCATGCGATTGGCTTGTCGGGTATAATTCTTTCACAAGCATCTATCAGACTTAGGTCCAGGCTTATCTGTCTTTAAACACTTGACATAAGTTGGACACCTCCAGATCCTAAGGTGTGAGAGCATCAGCTTATGCCCAGTCTATATCTCATACAAAATTTTATCGACAGACTTGCTCAGCACCTTATTCAAAATATAGAAAGCTATTTTTAGAGCATATCTCCAAACGAAGATTGATAGACTCGCAAAGCCCATCATGGATCAGACCCTGTCTAACAAGATTCAATTTCTCTTTTCAGACACTCCATTATGTTGCGATGTTCTAAGAGAAGTCCACTATGAGAGAATCCTATTCTCTTTCAGATATGTCAGAAAGTCACTAGTGAGGTATTCACCTCCTTAATTTGATCGAAGTATCTTAATACTCTTTCTAGTCTATTTTTCTACTTTAGTATGAAATTATTTGAATATTTCAAATTATTCTGACTTATGATTCATAAGATAGACATATCCATATCTCGATAGGTCATCTGTAAACGTAATGAAGTAGTAGTATCCTTCTCTGGCACTTATGTTCATAAGTCTGCATACATCAGTATGTATTAGACCTAGGATATCATTGGCTCTTTCACCTTTTTTCTTAAAAGGTGACTTAGTCATCTTACTTACCAAGTAGATAGGATTTGCAGGTGGGCAATGATTCACAATCATCTATTTCAAGGACACATTCTTTGACCAATTTGTCAATCCTACTCTTGTTCATATGACCAAGCCTACAATACCAAAGGTATGATTCACTGATATTATCTAATTTAAGATATTTACTGGATGTGTATATTATACCAACAGGCTGTGATATTATATATATATATCATATTTTAATTATTCTGATATAATTACAGTATCATTCATAATGATATCATAAAAATCATCTTTCATTATAAACTTGAAATCAAGTTTAGCTAAAAGGCCTACAGAGATGACATTCATAAAAAAAGGATAATAATGATAATCATCTAATATGACATTACTACATTTGAAGACAAGATGCAACATTTTCAAGGCCAAAACTGGAACAAGGCTTCCATCTTCAATGTTCAAGAACCGCTCGTGCTCTTGAAATTTTTATCTGCAATCCCTATAATGAATTGCATATATTAATCAGATTTTTAATATCCAATACTCAGGTAGTAATATCACAAATGAAGAAATTATAAAGAGTTATCATATAAGTATCTTGTGAAGCAATTGTTGCTTCTTGCTCTTGTTCTTAGGCCTGTTTGGGTCAAGGTTGGCTATATAAGCAGGATAATTCTTTTTCTAATAACCCAGCTTCTTATAGAAGAAGCATTCTGTCAGACTCTTATCAACTTTTGATATTTTGTTCTGCTTAAGATCGACGGCATAGAATTTCTGTGCTTTCTTCTTCTTTCCTCTCTTAGAGGATCGATGACCTGCTGATGAACCTCCCACTAAATTCATCGACTTTTTTTGGTGCTGGCAGTCCTTTTCAAAAGTCTGCAGTAATCCTAGCAAACCATGGTAGCTCACTACAGGCTTCATCATTCTGTAATGATTGAGAAAGGGTAGGTAGAATTTCGGTAGTGAATTGAGGATAGCATCCTTGCCTAACTATTCTTGCAACAGAAAGCCAAGTTTGCTCAGGCATTCAATCTGCTCAACATGTATAATACATGATCGATGACTGAAGTTTCTTCTCGCATACGGGCATTGAACATTGTGCAAGAGATTTTGTATCTCTCTATATCCTCAAAGGTGGTGAAGGATTCATTCAATATTTGATTAATCTGCTCTGGCTGCACATCCTCAAACTTATGGCTAAGCTCATCATTCATAGCTGCCCTCATCATACAACATACAGTTATTCAGTCATTGAGCTACTTTATATAAGTGTCTCTCACGATATGAGGAGCATTGGTAGTAGGTTCTTCAGGTGTCTTATCCATAAGGATATAGAATCTTCTTGTGCTCTAAGGCGATCTTCAACTTTCGATACCAGCTATCAAACTTGGATCCAGTGAGCTTATCACTGTCCAACAACATACAGAGGGATAGTGTATTGGTCATAACTGAAAGAAAAAATGTAAGCTTATTAGTATATGAATCACTTTTTAATCCAAAAGACATAGACTTTAGTCTAAAAGTTCTCCCACCATTTTGTATGAATTGGTAGCCTCTACCTCCAATTTAAGAAATTACATTAATTCTTTAGCGGGTACTAGCATCCACACAGACTGTATTCAGGTCTGAGTATGGCTCGGCCAATCCTAGTGCATCCATGGGTAGGTTCATAACCAATTATTTCTTCAAACAACTTCTAGCAATCAGATATTGCCCCAGGCATCCCTTCAGTAGGCATGTGGTATCTCTACTGAAAATTCTAGTTAGGTCCAACCATTAACATGACAATACCAAGTGTATCCAACAAATGGATGTCCAGATCCGAGTGTGGCTCGACCAATTTGGACATTGATCTGAAGGTACATCATAACAGTCATATGATGAATGATAATTTCAATGTCTAATAGACACTAGGCGTATGGTACTTCCAATACCTATTTGAGATATTAGACTCATTATCATGCACCTTAATGGGAGGCTATGAACAAGTTATCCCCATAACTGTATCATTTTATGAACCTAATAATTTAGAAGATTTGATTTTATTAATCTGAGAATAAGAGAAGAAGTTGACCTGCAAGTTGTAAATCCTCTCACTGACTTCATCAAATCATATAGAGGATTACACACAAGCTGGTTTAAAGACACCTAAATAAGTCACACTGATTAACCTTGATGGCATGGGTCTGCTTGAATCGACTAGTAATCTAATCAAAATATAATCTATCATGTCGGCCAGGTAAGTGAGATCAGTGGGAGGGATGTGCCATTAACTCACTGTAGATGCATGTAATCTGAGAATAAGAGAAGAAGTTGACCTGCAAGTTGTAAATCCTCTCACTGACTTCATCAAGTCATATATAGGATTACACACAAGCTGGTCTAAAGACACCTAAATCAGTCACACTGATTAACCTTGATGGCATGGGTCTGCTCGAATCGACTAGTGATCTAATCAAAATATAATCTGCCATATCGGCCAAATAAGTGAGATCAGTGGGAGGGATGTGCCAATAACTCACCATAGATGCATCTAGGTGAGTAGCTCCCAATTGAAAATCACTTGATCAAATCTGCCAAATTTACCTTAGACACTAACTGATTAATTAATTTTGATTTGGTCCACCAGAAGATTCAGACTCAACCATGGAGCCATGATCATGATCCATTTATTAAGGTAAAAAATATGGACTTGATCAAACTTCAACTATTGAGGTTGATTTAAAAAAATTCTGATCTAATCTAATTCAACACTTGATTAGACTTAACCAATTTCTCTACTTGATCCATATGTGTTTCTAATGCTAGATCTAACCTATTATAAAGACCTGATTTAAGCTAACCCATTGCCCATCATTTTATATGGTATCTTAATGATCTTCAATTCTCAAATTTAGATCATTCAAATTTAATTCAAAATTAAGTGTGCAAAATGTGTGTTTTAGTCGGTAGAACTATTTTACAAGGGTTTCAGTGAAGTATACCATAGGTTTCAATTCATGAAAATAACTTTTCATAATATATTTAATAATTAAATATGCATAGGTATGATCTAAACTTCATACATACATCTCATGCATCATGACAACTTTTAGATCAATACCGATTACATATTTTGTATCATATTCAGATTTTAAAATAATTTTATTTCTAAATTATCTTATTGTAATAAATTATAAATTACTTTAGATCTAATTTAAATATATTTATAATCAAAATAATTTATAAGAATCGGTTTACTTTTCTTCTTTATGAAATCGGATCATAATGACACCCCTACATGTCATAAGATAACCCATTGAATGGATAAGAGAGAGATCAATCTCTTCGATATCTTATGACTGGATAGCCTGATGATCTCATTAATCTAAGTAATAGGCTATTAAGATCTGAAATCTAATTTCATATATAATCACCTCCATATAAAATTTTGACAAAATAATTTATGTCATGAACATGCCCTTCGTCTTATCAATCATGTTCTTCATCCAATCTAATTAGATTTGATGCATCATATATATCATATCAGATCTAAAATATATCTTATACTGATTATAAAATATTAATTTTAGATCTGATATCATATAGAAAATTAATTAGATGCCAACATGAATGCATAATAACTAAATTTTTGGTTAAATCTATTCTGGTGTAGTGCTGAATTTCATTTGAATTTAGATCTAAATATCCATCAACATAGATCCAATTCAGATTAAAAATATGTCTTACTTCTTAATAAAAATAATAATATTAAAATTTTATTAAAATAAATTTAAAATAAATTTTAAATCATATTATTATTCCATTAAAAATTCAGCAACAATAAAAATTCTGCTATAACAAACTTATAGCAACCTTAATCAACCATTGATTAGGTTCATCTAATCTAATTAAAATCAGATAAAAAATTTTATATAAATAGATTTAAATTAGATTTAATATCTAACTAAAAATTTTAATTATATACAATATGTAAATAATCTAAAAAAATTCAGTCATGAATCCTTGTATCAAAGCCTGGCTCTGATACCAATTGAAGGGAAGGGATCTGTTTCTCTTCGGATAACCAGAGTTGCATCTAAAAGTTTTTTATAAATCTATATAAATAAGAATCAAATTCTTACCTGTATTGTAGTAAAATTAAAAATCAAGTTTTCAAAATCTAAGTTCAACCTTTGCATAGATCTGAAACTGCAGACCCTCTACTTCGTATGTACGCCAGACAATGCAAGAAAGTAGGATGTCCTCTAATCAAAGCACCTTCACAAGGCAACCAAATGAGGGAGGAGAGTTGCAAGTGTGATGCCTTACACCAGTAAGGGGGGATGCCCAAGGAGGGCCCATGGTAAGGAGGAAGAGGGGCGGCAAGCAAGGGGAGACGCCAAGGGAAAAGGTGCGCCCACTTCTCACACCTCTCTCTCTATTTCTCTCTTCTCTCAATCTAATTTGTTTGCTATCTCATATACATTCATAGGTAGGGACCCTCTCTATTTATAGATGATTATTATAACCCAATAAGTATAGGACTCTTAATTCAAACAAGCTTTGAATCAGTCCAATACTCATAAAAGAAGGACTCATACATGGATAGGATAGGTACCATATAAGGTGCCCACAATGCATCCATTCCCACATCCACATAGAATACCCACAACCAGCACCATGCCAAGTGCTGGTCGGCTAAGGAGTGAAGGGAATCTCAATGCAAGTAGGACTCCAAAGATCTCATTCAAAAAGGATCTGATTCGAATCTAATTCGAAGCTGGTTCAAAATAATTTCAAAAGGCTGTCAATCCTAAACTCTTTAAGACTTTTGTACTCAGTCTAACTTAAAATTTTATACCCAATTAAGCCTAATTAATTCAGATTTAATCTAAAATTAATTAGTACTTGAATCTAATCTCTCATAGATTTCATGGATCATTGATTAGAAACTATTCATCTTCAAGATTGAACTTGAACCTCATGTGTAGTGCTAGCTAGACATAGTCAACTCTTCAATCCCATTTGATCTATATCTTAATTCTTAATCAAATTAGCTTATACGTTCAATCAAGTTAGGTACTTTCAAATTAGGTATATAAATATTAGCCAATTCTTTCCTACCTTGTTTGTGAAAGAATAGTACCCTACGAGCCAATCGCATGGGGATGCAATAAGATTTTTTTTTATTATCTTTCTGCTCATTTGCATGACATTAGTTATTTTTTTTATATGAGGTATTATATTTTATCATTTGCTACATCATTTTTATATGATTATGATAAACTCTATAGATTAGGACAATGATTTTAGGACCATGATGAGATTATACCAGTGAGATCTAAAATCTTGATAGTCTCAATCTAAAATATTTTCAGTCATTGGATTATTGAGTCGGAGATCGATGATTCTGATAAGACTGATACATCCTATGTATGCTCGATGGAGAGGGTGGTTGATCTCACAACCACCTGTGTAATGACACTAATACAAGGATGTAGGTGCTCATTAGAGAATGAGTTCACAGAACTGACCCGCAAAAGAATATTTGATGGAGCCTTACAGTATATCAATAGATGGTTCTTCAGTGGGAGTGGTGCATGTAATCCTTTGACCTGAGATTACCATGGTATCTTATGTGCATGGACCCTTACTTTTGTTTATTCCTTAGCACACCATTTTAAGATATGTGTGGGATATTCTGGATATGACAAAGTGTGCAAGAAGGTTATGAGTGATCAATAAGAAATCGATCACTCCTTATAGGAGAAGAGAACATCCTAAGTGATCTTATAGGATGGTGACTCTGAAAGTCTCTGGCCAGAGCAGGGATGAATAGTAGAAATGGTTTCTACTTGTTCATCAATCGAGTCATCATCATTGGATCGAGATACATATGGTTAGGTATTTGGGTTTAACATACTTTTATACCCATGATCTTTCCAGGATGTTGTGTGATTGAAGGATTGAATCGCACAATAACTCACCATGGAAGGATAATTTTGATATTTTCATCAAATTTTAAATCTTTTAGATAGTCATGACACATTACTAGATATCAATCTTAACTTTTGGACTCGACAGAATTAAAAGAGTTTAATTCTAGAATCGATTAGGAAAAATCCTAGTTGATTGGAACTCTCGACCTGACCTAATCTAATCAGATTAGGGTTTCATTAAGAGTTTGAGACTACTGCTGGCTAGATTTGGAACCCAATGGATTAGGTACAATAAAATTTTGATATTAATCTAATTAATTTAAATTTATTATAAATTCAATGGGTTAATTGAATTGCTAGCACATGAATTAATCTAAGTTCTCAATTGGGTTCAGTGCAAAGGTGTTTGTGCTAACCTAGTCTTGTTGCCTTGACCTAATGTGATTAGGTTTGAACTATTTGTTGTGATCCAGGTGGTGTGCCCAAGGCCCAGGGGACCAAGGCTAAGGCCAAGGTCCATCATTCATGAGGGCTTCATGGAGGCTCTAGGGCTAGTTGGGCCCTAGGTTGAAAGGCTGTGGGCCTTTCGGGTTCTTGAGGTCTAGGTTATGTGGGCCTCAAGGGACCAACTCTTTATGGGCCAGGTCTGGGCCTAAGATAGGTGAGATTAGGTCAAGTCATGGGTGTACATGGGCTTGGGTTAACTAAATCTCCCATAGAGTTGGTCAAGGGAGTTTTGGGTTTGGGTCACTTGACCCTGTGTTTATATATACATGCACTGTATAGGTTTGATTAAGCCAAGGAATACGAAAACTCTTTCTCCCAAGTCTCTCTCTCTCTTCTCCCTCTCTCTCCAGCTATTCTCCATGTCCCAGGATCAAGAAACCCTAGGGTTTCTTGCCGTCAGGTCCATAGAAGGCAGGAAAAGCAGGGGAGGCGCTAGGGTTTTGAGCCCCTCCCCCTTTGTACCACCAACCATATTGCCTCTCCCTCTATTGCAGCCACCCAAACATTAGGTCCAGGACTTGAAATCTCTTGCTTCGAGGTTGGTACAAGTTTCTCTCAGATCTGGTGTTGATCTGAGGTCGTTTGAGGCACGAGTGAGATCTCCATCAACAGATCTACAGGAAAGGCTGCAGCAGGACAGATCTGTAAGGTCTGGTTCTATCTACCTTCTTCCCTATCTAGAATACCTCGATTCAAGATCTATGAATTGAAAGATCTCGATCCAGGCCTGATCTAGTTGGGTACCAGATCTTGAATTTTTTAGAGGTGATATTAAAGATGTTCTTCATCTAGAACAAAAGGCTGACGAAGAAGACAGCAACCAGGCTCATTTCGTCAAGGGCCTTCGATCGAGTCCAGAAGTCTCCAGATTTGTTTGTTGCTAGTTCTGCTGCACCCAAGGTCTATGGGAAGAACCAAGATCATGCTCCAATAGTTGGTATTAGAGCCACGATGGTGAGGAAGCGGTTCCAAGCATGAGAAGTTAAAGATCCCAAGTGCTAAAAATTTTCAGCAAGTTACCATCAAGGTATATTCTACACTTCTTGATTTTATATTGCTTGTTTGGCTTGGATCCAGTCATGGGCGGCAATATGAAGGTTGATTTTGAGAAGTTTGATGGCAAGAAAAAATTTTTCATATGAAAAATCCAAGTGGAGGATCTTCTGGTGCAAGCAGATCTGGATCAGGCTTTGGATGAGAAGCCTGAGGGAATGACAGATAGACAGTGGGCATCGTTGGAGAAGAAAGCATGCTCAGTGATCAGGGGATGTTTGGCGGATGCGGTGTTGTATTCAGTGCTGGAAGAAAAGATCCTGAAGGGCTTTTGATCGAAGTTGCACACCATATATATGGGGAAGAATATGTGCAACAAGCTAATACTGAAGAAGAAGTTGTATAGTCTTCGGATGCAGGAGGGATCTGATATGATTGGCCACATTCAGAGGTTCGACCAGTTGTGCATGGAGTTGATGAATATCGGGGTGAAGCTGGATGAGGAGGATAAGTCTCTGTTGCTTTTGTGTTCATTGCCAGGATCATATGACTTTTTGGTGACTACACTGCTCTACGGCAAGGAGACTCTGGAATATGAGGACATGGTCTCGGTGCTGAGGTCTAATGAGCAAAGAAAAAAGTTGACCAGAGATCGGGCTCCCTAGGAGGGTTTGGCAGTAGGGAAGAGGACAGGTAGAGGCAGAGGCAGAAGTAAGTCCAGGGGGCAATCCATGTCCAGGAAGGGAAAGAAAGAGATGAAATGCTTCAAGTGCAACAAGTTCGGGCACTTCAAGCGAGAATGTCCACTATAGAAGAGCAAAAAGGGAGAAAGAAGTGGCTCAGAATCAGTGAGTCCAGTTGCTGGGCAGCAGGTGGAGGATGATCTACTTGTGGTATCAGATGGTCACAGGCATTACACAGAAGAGTGGACACTAGACTCTGCGTGCTCACATCACTACACACCACACAGGTCTTGGTTTGCGACATACACCAAGACATATGAGGGATCAGTGACTCTAGGCGACAATCATCCTTGCAAGGTGGCTGGGATAGGGATAGTCAGGGTGAGGATGTTTGATGGGATTGTGAGGATATTGACAAATGTAAAGCACATCCTAGAGCTGGAAAAGAATCTGGTGTCACTAGGCTACTTGGAGCGTAGTGGATACAGCTTTAGCAGTAGAGCTAGAAGCAGAGTATTAAACATCTCCAATGGAGCTATGGTGGTGATGAGAGGTAGGAGGTTGGACAATAACCTCTATCGCATGGAGGGATCTGTGGTGACCGGAGAGTCTGATGCAGCAGCTGCAGCACAGGACCAGCAGGGGGCTTATAGGATGTGGCACTACCGCCTAGGCCACATGGGTGACAAGGGGCTGAGGGAGTTGAGCAGGAGAGGACTCATCTTTGATCTGGAGGATGGTGCTACAGGGGAGATCTGTGAGCCTTGCCAGATGGGAAAGCAGAGGAGAGTTCAGTTCAACATCAGTACAACCCACAGTGCAGCCCCTCTGGAGTTAGTACACACGGATGTACGGGGACCAACCCCAGTTTCAGCTAGGAATGGGGCCAAATACTTCATGACCCTGATTGATGATTTCTCAAGAAAACTCTGGATTTACTTCATGAGAGAGAAGTCAGAGGTCTTCACCAAGTTCAAGATCTGGAGAGCTGAGGTGGAGAAGGAGTAGGGGAGGAGCGTGAAGTGTCTGAGGTTAGACAATGGCGGGGAGTACACCAGCAGAGAGTTCCAGGACTATTGTGAGGAGTGTGGGATCAGGAGACACTTCTCAGTTAAGGAGACTCCACAGCAGAATGGGGTGGCCGAGAGGATGAACAGAACACTTTTGGAAAAGGCACGATGCATGAGGCTGCAGGCAGGGCTTCCAAAGGTATTCTGGGTTGACACAGTTGACGCAGCGAGTTACTTGGTCAATCGGTCATCTCACACCAGGTTGGATGGCAGGCTTCCAGAGGAGGTGTGGTCTGGGAGGACAGTTGGGCTAGGCCATCTACGGGTATTTGGGTGCATGGCCTATGTGCACATTGGAGCTGGTGAGCGGAGCAAGCTAGACGTCAGATCACCAAGATGGTGTTTCTAGGCTATTCGCGAGGAGTTAAGGGATACAGGCTGTGGGATCCCTTGGAAAAGAAGGTCATCATTAGTCGGGATGTGACTTTTGATGAGGAGTCAGTCCTACGGAGGCAAGCAGGCATGGCAGAGCAGCAGGAGCAGGAGGAGGTCCAGCAGGGCGCTGCTGGACAGCTTACCTCTTTGATTTTGCCTCTTGCAGGTACTACTGGAGGACATGACATTCAGGTGGAGAACCTACCTAAGGTGTCTCCATAGGTGGAGAGGACTCAGATGGATGATCGAGGCAGAGAGGTCCAGCAGGAGCGAGCTGGACCGAGGACTGATATCGATGTTGCCCTACACAAGCCCAAAAGGACCATCAGGCAACCGGACCGATATGACTTCGAGGAGATGCTGTCATATACCCTGGTGACAGTGAATGGAGACCCATATACATATCAGAAATCTATTGAGAGCCAGGACAGAGAGCGGTGGGTCCAGGCAATGTCCGAGGAGATGCAGTCTCTCCACCAGAACCAGACGTGGCGATTGATGCAGTTGCCACAAGGGAAGAGGCCCATTAGCTACAAATGGGTCTACAATCGCAAGGAAGGGCCTTCAGAGTAGGGAGGTATCAGATTCAAGGCGAGGTTAGTGGCCAAGAAATACTCCTAGAAGGAAGGCATCGACTTCAGCGAGGTCTTCTCTCCCATCGTCAGACATACTTCCATCAGAGTGTAGCTGAGCATTGTAGTAGCTCAGGATTTAGAGCTGGAGCAGATGGTTGTCAAGACGGCATTCCTCCATGGGCATTTGGAGGAGAGGATTTACATGGAGCAGCCACCCAATTTCAGGGATCCAGGATCAGAGGGAAAGGTTTGTTTGTTGCAGAAGTCGCTGTACAGGCTGAAGCAGTCGCCGAGGCAATGGTACAAACGGTTTGACTCCTATGTGCGCAGCATTGGACTTTCCAGGTGTGAGTTTGATCCCTGTGTTTATGTTCAGTCTCTTGAGGATGGTTCTAGGGTGTTCCTACTCTTGTATGTGGATGACATGCTTATAGCATGCAAGAGTAGGAAGGTTGTGCAGGATCTGAAGGCATCCTTATCTCGGGAGTTTGAGATGAAGGATTTGGGCCCTGCAAAAAAGATCTTAGGCATGGAGATTTTTAGAGACCGAGCCCAGAGGGTGCTGCATCTATCTCAGGGGGGCTACATACAGAAGGTCTTAGAGAGGTTCGGGATGAAGGGAGCAAAGCCGGTGGAGCTGCCACTTGCCGGTCACTTCGGACTCTCAAAGATCATGGTGCCACAGACTGAGGTGGAGGCTCAGGAGATGGAGACGGTTCCTTATGCTTCAGGAGTTGGGAGCTTGATGTATGTGATGGTCTGTTGTAGGCCAGACATCGCTCATGCAGTAAGTCAAGTTAGTAGGTTCATGGTGCAGCCTGGTAGGGAGCACTGGAGAGCTCTGAAGTGGATATTCAGATACCTGATGGGTTCAGTTGGAGTTGGCATCTGCTACGAACAGCGAGGAGGTGCAGTGGGATACTCTGACATGTCCAGAGAGGCTCAGGGGCTGATTGACAGTTATGTAGATGCAGACTTCGATGGAGATGTGGATACCGGGAGGTCTACGACAGGCTTCATCTTTAGCCTGTATGGAGGTCCTATTTCTTGGAGATCGAGTCTGCAGCCTATCACGGTCCTATCCACTGCAGAGGTGGAGTACATCAGGCTGACAGAAGCAGCTAAGGAGGTAATTTGGCTGAAGGGTTTGTTGATAGAGATGGACCTTACTCAGGAGGCCATTAGAGTGCACTGTGACAGCCAGAGTATACTTCTATTAGCACAGAACTCAGTCTATCATGCAAGGACAAAGCACATCGACATTCGATATCATTGGATCAGGGAGCTTGTGGAGGATGGTGAGGTGGAGCTGGTAAAGGTACACACCAAGGAGAACCCAGCTGATGCACTTACGAAGGTACTTCCATGGGATAGCTTTCGGAGATGTGTTGAGCTGATTCGGCTGATGGACAGAGTGGAGCTGGTTGAGGCCTTGGGACACCAAGGTGGAGATTGTTGTGATCCAGGTGGTGTGCCCAAGGTCCAGGGGACCAAGGCTAAGGCTAAGGTCCATCATTCATGAGGGCTTCATGGAGGCTCTAGGGCTAGTTGGGCCCTAGGTTGAAAGGCTGTGGGCCTTTCGAGTTCTTGAGGTCTAGGTTATGTGGACCTCAAGGGACCAACTCTTTATGGGCCAGGTCTGGACCCAAGATAGGTGAGATTAGGTCAAGTCATGGGTGTACATGGGCTTGGATTAACCTAATCTTCCATAGAGTTAGTCAAGAAAGTTTTGGGTTTGGGTCACTTGACCCTGTGTTTATATATACATGCACTGTATAGGCTTGATTAAGCCAAGAAATATGAAAACTCTTTCTCCCAAGTCTCTCTCTCTCTTCTCCCTCTCTCTCCAGCTATTCTCCATGCCCAGGAGCAAGAAACCCTAGGGTTTCTTGCCGCCATGTCCATAAAAGGCAGGAAAAGCAGGGGAGGCGCTAGGGTTTTGAGCCCCTCCCCTTTTGTGCCGCCAACCATATTGCCTCTCTCTCTCTTGAAGCCACCCAAACATCAGGTCCAGGACTTGAAATCTCTTGCTATGAGGTTGGTACAAGATCTTCTCAGATCTGGAGTTGATCTGAGGTCGTTTGAGGTGCGGGTGAGATCTCCATCAACAGATCTACAGGAAAGGCTGCAGCAGGACAGATCTGTAAGGTCTGGTTCTATCTACCTTCTTCCCTATCTAAAATATCATGATTTGAGATCTATAATTGAAAAACCTCGGTCCAAGCCTGATCTAGTTGGGTACCAGATCTTGGATTTTTTAGAGGTGATCTTAGAGGCGTTCTTCATCTGGAACGAAAGGCTGATGAAGAAGACAGCAACCAGGCTGATTTCGTCAAGGGCCTTCGATCGAGTCCAGAAGTCTTCAGATTTGTTCGTTGCTGGTTCCACTGCACCCAAGGTCCGTGGAAGGAGCCAGAATCATGCTCCAACACTATTTAATTAATTAATTAATTTTTTCTGATTTTATGGAAGTGTTCCACCTGGAACCAACCTCCTCCATGCCAAAAGCCACACACATATTAAGTGTCACACCCAAAAATAAATTGTGATGAGAAGGAAGAGTCCTCATCTACTCCTCTTAATTTTATTACCATATTCCACATGTTTCAATTTTTTGTGCACCATCTGATGAAGTTACGAGATGTGTGGGTGTGGAAGAGGAGAAGGAGTTTTTCTCTTGGAAGGAACTCCATGCCAATTTATTTTGGATGCCTCCTTTATTTTGGGAATTGAAGTGGAAGAGTCCACTTCACTTGGGACTTAATTTCCTTAATATTCCATGTGTTTTCTTCACCCCACGCACCATTTGATGGCTTTTGGGATAATGTTGGCATAGAAGTGGAGGAGTCCTTCTACTTGAAGGCTCTTCCACACCCAAAAACTTCTATATAAAAATTAAACCTTTATGGAAAGTAATGGGAAGTCGCTTGAGATGTTGCTGCACCAAACATTGATTCCTCTCTTAAAACTTCTTAATTCTTACCAGCCTATTTTTTTGGGACCTGAGAAGGAAGAGTCCTTCTGCTCCTAGTCTTCCTCACATGCCATTTTAATATGGTGATTTAATTTCAACATGTGGAGGAGTTGGGATGCCAAAAGTTGGCATCCCTTGGAGATTACATGGCGCCCCTTTATTTCCTATTTAAAGGGGGCGCTAAACCTTGTTTAATCATATAATTTTTGCTGAGATGAGGCATGAGAATGAGGAGGAAAATGGTGGGAAAAAGTCTGAAAAAGACAAAGAAAAAGAGGAAGAAAAATGGAAAGGAAGAGAGGAAGAAAAAAGGAAAGTATGAAATACTTATCCTAAAATCAGATTGTTCATGTGTTGAACATAAAATCTGATTAGAGTATGGTTTGATACTTTGGAAAAGGATTCTTAGAGTGGTCCTAGTGGAGGTCATGAAGGCATACAAGCAATGGTGTATCAAGTTCTTGCGAAGGACTATCGACAGTGCACTTAGGAAGAAGGCTGCAGCACCATGACGAGTTGGAAAGGGCCCTGATCAATCCTGTGTGGATCACCGTTGGAGGGCTTCTACTTTGGAGTCTCATGGAGATCTCCAAATCATCAGTTTGTGATCTTCATGGTGGTATATAACTTCTGGTCTTCTCCTCATATGCATGTTTTTATTTTTTAATTGTAATCATCAAGGGGTTCTTTGGGTTTTTGAGTTTCGGTGGATGAGTTTAATTATTAAACTTAGTTTTTCTTATTGTATGCATGTTAAAAATTTTTAAAATCTATATTCTACTATATCACTAAAACCCAACAGTGGTATCAGAGCCACCCTTGATAGATTCAGACAAATTTCATATTATTTTTGTGATATGGATTAGATCCAATTCAAACTTTGTCAAAATCAATTTTTCTGATTGATGTTTTGTTAATAATTTTGATGCATTTTTATTTTTGATAAGGTGTTATCGATTTATGATCAAATCTTGGATATGAAATTTCATGGTTTATAGACTTGTGCGACAAGTTTAATTTAGATCCTATGATCTATTTTTTGATAGAATTGAAATTCAGTGCATGTGATGTGCGGGGGCCTTGGAATGCTGCACGTGGATGTACATTACCAAGGATTAAGGTTTTTTATATTTGATGCATTTACTTTAGATTCAAGGATTGACCATCATGTTATTGGGGACTCACCATTATGGGTCGACCATCTTGGTTGTTACCCGAGGCATGCATGGGGCTGAAAAATTTTGTTCATGAAAAGGATACATCAGATATCAATTAGGGTTTTTGTCGATGGATTGATTTAAGTATAATTCATTATTCTAATATGATTAGAGTTTAATGATTATAGATTAAATCAAAATCTTTGTTCTAATTTGATTAGAAGCTAAGTTTAATTTTGGTTAATCCAATTTGTCATTTACCACCTAATACGATTAGGGTTTGAGTTATGGGTGATCGAATCTGAGTTAACCTAATTGAATTAGGTTTAACCTAAGAATTGATCAACTCAACTTAAATAAATGACAAATGGTTAACTTAAAAGTTAAAATTGGGTCAAATGTTGAACTCGAATCGAAAATCCTAGATGGGTCCTATGCCCATATAATTTGAACATCATAATTGACATGTGTTTGAATGATATCGCAATTGAAATAATATGAGTTATTTGTTATAATATTTTATAATTATTATGAAATATTATATTGATTTGTTATGGACTATGAAACATCTATATGATGGATATATGCATGAATGCTTACATGCTAGTTGATTATATTAATGCATTTGCAAGAGTTGCAATAGGGGCTTGGTGTCTCTGATGCATTATATTATCAGCTGTACCTCTCTTTTCTATATTCACAATTGTTGATTGAAACTTTTACATAATGATGTAACATTATAGGAAAGAAATTATTTAAGAATAGATTGAAATTGTTTCATTCTATTTTCAAATAAACATCAAGCATTCATAGTAGACTTCATGATGATGAAGACTGGACTACTAGGCTTTTGGAGAGCAGAGGTGCATTAAGATTGATCATGAGATGATTCAATTTATAATGCACCTAAGGTTAGACCCAAAGATCATCCTATGGCTCGGATGATTTTTTCAAAGTCCATGAATATTTATTTTTCTTGATATGCTCAAATATGCTGGTAGTTAGTATTTGAATTAACATTGCATATGATGCATGATTAAATGTTTAGGATGTGCATGAGACGTAAGTCCCTCAGTTAAATTATATTAAGTCTTAATGGTGAAGTGTTAAGAATACTACCCATGCCTTCCTTCATGCTAAGTCACAATTATGTCAAGAACCATAGTAGGCTCGTTGTGCTATCTACAAGGCTTGCTGTGGGGATTGACTTAATACTGTCTTGGTGCATGATGAAGCTAATTGCATTTAGCTCATACTAAGTCAATAGAGTATATCAAGAACTATAGCAAGTTTGTTGTGCCATCCACAAGGCTTGCTATAGTAATTGGTGTGATGTTGACCTAGTGATGCTTATGGCATATTCTGGTAGTACTACTTTATTGTGCTATCCATTAAGGTAGTATTATTTAGGTATGATTATATAGAATTGAAGGGTATGATTTAACTAAAATGCTATAGTTTGTTGTGCTATCTACAAGGCTATAAGTATTTTAGAGGCAAAAGTTATGTTAAGAGTTGCATGAGATGCAATTAGTAAAGAGTTACTTATCTTTGAACTCATAGAAGCTTGTTGTGCTATCCACAAGACTTTTTATGAGGAATTAGGATCTCAATCCCACTAAAAAACTTCATGATAAGATTCTTTAATTTCATACTTGAGGGCTATGAAATTTGTTAAAATAGTGGGAGACAATTAGATAAAAATCCTTATCTAACTTGTGCATGTCATCATGAGTAGTTTTGTTTATGTTCTTATATATACATTTGCATCTTTACATTCACTACTTAGGATGTTTTTTAAATTAATCGAATGTCATGGAATGATTGAGGAATAGAAGGTGAAGAATGTCTTCACTATATGGTATCTAATATCATTATAGCAATGATAAGATAAGCTGTAAGAATTGTCTTACAAGCATGAAGCAATAGCAAGATGCCAAAGTTACATCTGCTAATAATTTGTGTGTGACATAAATTAATTATCGTTAAGTATTTCAGCTTTAAAATTTTTTGATATGTTATACCTAATATAGGTTCCTCTTATACAAAATGTTTATTGGACCTATAAAGCTGAGGTGACTACTTGCCTTTTGACACTAATGGATAGTCCATTCATGCTGAGGTTGTAGGAACCTATATAATCTTCTAACAAGGTTTAGAGACTAATAGACCATTGATATGATCCTAAATTTATCAAAAATATTATTTCAAATCTTTTGCTATTGTAGCATAATTTTGAAATTAATGTTAAGAGTAAAAGTTACTCTGCATCTAGTAAACGTTGTGGCTATGGTTTTATTATAATGGTCTTATATTTCTGTCACTCAATGATGTTCTTCATGTTGATGAGGATAAGAAATAAGTATGTGATGGTAACATATCTTAGGGCAAGCAAGGTATTAGGTCTTGAACATATGGATGTTCAAAAGGTTAATAATATCTTGACCCATAGATGGACACTTCATATATGATATGATGTGTTCTCTAAAATATTTCACAAATATTTTGATTCTCTTTCTGAGATATGTCCTAGAAATTGCTGTATGAATTAGATACTGTAAAAATCTATTACGAGCACTCCATATGAGATATGGGAAGAGCAAAAGATAGGTTGCCCACTTATGTGAAAAGTATTGATGTACATAAGTATATGCTAGAACAGATTTTTATAAATTTATAGATTATCCTAAAAGGATAGTATGTGATACTATTTTTACTACCCTACTGGACAAAAGGTATTTTGTCAGTAGGTTTGTCACCTTTTACGAAAAAAAATTTTGTTAAGAAAGGAGTAAGTGGGAGGATAATCGAACTTGAGAAGTTCAAGACTTATCAACTATCTTAACCTATAGAGTATCTATAAGTTAATCCTCAACCTGATGTGCCTAGTGATGAGGCATGACCATGATACATACCTCCTCACTGAAAGGTCAATCTGAGTGTGTAATGTACAACACAAAATATGGGTTTGTCATTGTGAATGACAAAACACCATTCTGTGGAGAAAATTTAGTGTAGGGGTAAAATGATAATTTTAAAACTTTTTCAAAATTATGATTTTATAGCAGAAAATATTAACTAATCTAATTAATTAATATGAATTTATCCTATACTAGGATCTAAATATGATATATAGCATGCATTCATTTAAATTTAAAATTCAAATTCGAACAGTAAACACTTTACTGTAATGTGTTCAGAACACAATACCTTCGTGCGGATAGTAGATCACCGTAATTTGATCACCATCGGGAGAGTCTGATTATCGTGACACAGCCACACAGTGTATCTTACCTCTGTGGATCGTCCACACGAAGCTCCCGGTCTGATCGACTCCTCACGAGTGCTAGATCGTTGTAGAGCCCTTTTGACGGTGGATGCTGATCGAACTCCTTCGATCGATGTCTGTCGATTCTTTGGATGCTCCGGATCATCAACAGACATACTTGAGAGGATGTTAAAGATCTCTCTAAGATTTTGTGGGCTCACGACACTCATAGCTCACTTTCTCACTTTCCGAACCCCATGCTAAAACTCTAGGGAACTCACCAGAAACCTTGCACCCATTTTTCTTTCTTTTCTTTCTTTTTCTCTTGGAAGGATATGGACTTCCTTCTCACGCATAAGACTTCTCATGCCCCAAAATTTTTCTTCAAAAATCTTCTTCTTGCACGCCCCACTCTTCTCCTCCTTTTATAACAACATCAAACGTCTTATCCAAAAGAAAGGATAAAGATGAGTAATTGCACATTTGAATTCAAATCAAATTTTGAATTCAAATGGACACCAACTTATCCCTTATCCACTAAAGGTGTGAGGCGTGGCTTAAATTGTACATGGAGTGATTTCATGAGAAATATTTTCTCATGTAATAAATGGGGTATAAAAAAAGGGATAAGGTGCAAAGATTGATTGCCCATTCAAATTCAAACTTTATTTTGAATTTGAATGGCCAACCAATCATCCTTATCCATTCATTTAGCACATTAAAGTGGGGCATGGAGAGGGCTTGGTGAGAGGAAAAAATTCATGAGAAATTCCTTCTTATGAATTCAAATGGGTGCAATGGAAGTGAAGTGGCGCATGGAGATTGGGTCAATGTGGTTTAATTATTTAAACCAACCTAATTGAACCAAATAAGTTAGGTCCAATTAGACTAATTTAAATCTAACTAAATTAGGCTTAATTAGGCTTAATAAAATCTAATCAAATCAAAAATTGATTAAGCCCAACCCCTGATCAAATCAGGGACCAAACCATCTCGATGATTAGGTCAACTCTTAACCTAATTGGGTCAAACCCAACTGAATCCAATTCAATTGGACTTGATCCAAAAATAATTACTCAATCAAATTGAGTTAATTAGTGATCAAATCATTAATTAAACCTCTCATAAATACTGAGTTCAAATCCGATGGGCAATCAGGCATCAAAATTCATCGATATGTAACCCTGATCGAAAAGTCCCAACCAGTGGGACTCTTGACCCCGGTACCCATAATGTGTGAAACTCGTGATCAGAGAATCCTGATTCTCGATCACTGAATCCCAAACATGTAGGATTCTATATCAGCCATCAGATCAGATAGGAACCTCTAATGTGTGTGATCCCGCAGGTTCGAACCTAAGCCGGTAGCACACGAACCAATTTCTATACTAATCGAAGTGACCATCTAGCAATGGTACCCGATATCTGGATAGGTCGAAGAGTCACAATCACAATACTCAGAACCTACATGAATATGGTTACTGTATAATTCATTCTTTTGACCTCTGTGTTTAGGATGACTCAGGGTTAAACTGTCAACCCTGATTAGATCATCTGAATCGTGCTCAACTCAAACAGTCCTTTGACTCCTCACAAGGACTACCCTGGCCAAGATTTTGCTAAATTAAAATATGACTGTACACAGCTCCTAAGCTGGAGTGGTCAATCCCATCTTGACACACGCACCGATAAGTCAAGTACTTGACTACACCCAGCAACCTTCCGTCACTGAATTAAAAATTCAGGTAGTCCAGTGCCTAAGTGCAGTGAGTTGCTTGCAAGTCATCGTGGTGGTCTCAGATCGGAGGGATATTTATACCCATATTCCATCGGAGCAAATCTTGACAGCAGAAATAGCTCCAGAGTCGGTCACGTTCAGTGCAGATGTACCCTTACATCTCACCTGTATGCTATACCAGTGTCTCCACACTCTTTGGTTAAGAGGACAACCAACCTATATGGCACACAACGACCTATGCTTGATAAATGTTGTCATCCTTGGTAACAACGTATCATTTGGTCGCGAACAGATTTAAGGACTAAACGACAAATCCTTCTTTGTCGAGTCTAAATAGTCCTAAGGACTTCACCACAACATAAGAGTTCATTAGAAGATGAAATATTTTGTGATGAAAAATACCAAAATAATTTTTATTAATTCATAATTCATGTACATATATAAAAAATAAGCACAACCGTCAACAGGCTGACGATTGGCTTTGGGATACTATTCCCAACAGTCTCCCACTTGGCCTAAAGCCAATCGGTGCAGTATCTAGTACCCATCTTCGACTTGTAGTCGTCGAACTCGTTTACCGCAATGGATTTAGTGAATGGGTCGGCCAGGTTCACCTTTTCGTCGATCTTCTGAAGGTTGACGTCACCTCGATCCACAATTTCTCGGATGAGATGGTAGCGGCATAGAATATGCTTCATCCAGCATCTGATGCAGCGACATACTCTGCCTCGCAAACTGAATCAGCCACTGTGTGTTGTTTGGAACTTTTCCAGCAGATAGACCCACTATTAAGGGTAAAAATAAATCCCGACACACTTTTGCTGTCATCGTGATCAGACTGGAAACTAGAGTCTGTAAATCCTATAAGTCTCAAGTCCGATTCACAATAAACAAGCCACTGGTCCTTAGTATTTCTTAAATACTTCAAGATGGTTTTAACAACCTTCCAGTGATTCTCCCCTGGATCAGATTGGTATCTACTCACTACCCCTAGTGAGTATGCCACATCTAATCGTGTACATGTCATGGCATGCATGATAGATCCCACTACTGAAGCATATGGAATCCTACCCATACGCTCTCTCTCTTGAGGTGTTGTCGGACAATCCCTCTTCGAGAGAAAAATTCCATGGCCTATCGAAAGATAGCCTTTCTTGGAATTCTCCATGCTGAACCTCTTCAGCATAGTATCAATGTATGTGGACTGAGATAAATCAAGCAACCTTTTAGATCTATCCCTATAGATCCTCATCCCTAGGATGTAGGAAGTTTCTCCCAGATCCTTCATGGAGAACTGTGACGACAGCCAAATCTTTATTCCCTGTAATGCAGGGATATCATTCCTGATTAAGAGAATGTCATCCACATACAATACAAGAAATACTACTACTGGACCATTAGCCCACTTATAAATTTATGGCTTTTCTCCATTCTTAACGAAGCCATATGTCTTGATCGTCTTATCAATACGTATGTTCCAACTCCGTGATGCCTGCTTAAGTCCATAAATGGACCTTTGTAGCCTGCACACCTTAGACTCATCTGTGGATGTGAATCCTTCAGGTTGTATCATATACACCTCTTCATCTAGCTCTCCATTTAGGAAAGTTGTCTTCACATCCAGCTGCCAGATTTCATAGTCCAGATGGGCAGCTATCGCAAGCATAATCCAAATGAATTTGAGCATTGCCACAGGAGAAAATGTCTCGTCATAGTCTATACCATAACGTTGACGATATCCCTTGGCAACCAGATGGGATTTATAGGTTTCCACCTTTCCGTCTGTGCCTCTCTTCTTCTTAAAGACCCACTTACACCCTATGGATTTTACTCCTTCGGGTGGGTCAACCAATGTCCACACATCGTTGACCTTCATGGACTCTATTTTGGATTTTATGGCCTCTAGCCATTTCTCAGAGTCGGGTCTCTGCATTGCATCCATGTAGGTGATCGAATCTTCATCATTTTCATCAAGTTCGATAGGATCGCCGTCCCAGACCAAGAAACCATAGTATCTGTCCGGTTGACATGGTACTCTACCAGATCGCCTTAAGGGTGCTTGAACAATGGGCTCCGGATCTGATCTAACCAAATTCAGTTCAGGTTTAGCAACTTGTGTTGGTTTTTCCACCTGCTGAACTTTGTCAAGTTCGACCTTAGAGGCAACAGTCCCTTCACCAAGGAACTTCTTTTCCAAAAAGATTGCCTTAAAGCTGACAAACACTTTTTGCTCATCAGCTAGGTAGAAGTAATACCCTTTGGTCTCTTTTGGGTACCTTATAAAATAACACTTGTCAGACCTAGGTCCAAGCTTGTCCGTAATTAAATGTTTAACATAAGTCGGACACCCCCAAATCCTAAGGTGCGAGAGTACTGGCTTACATCCTATCCATATCTCATATGGCATTTTGGTTACAGACTTATTCAGAATACTATTTAGAAGGTAACAAGCCGATTCGAGTGCATATCTCCAGAGGAAGATCGACAGACCAGCAAACCCCATCATGGATCGAACCATGTCCAATAAGGTCCGATTCCTCCTTTCAGATACATCATTATGTTGTGGTGTTCCAGGAGGAGTCTACTGAGAGAGAATCCCATTCTCCCCAAGATATGTCAGAAAATTATTGAAAAGATATTCACCTCCTCGATCAGATCGAAGAGTTTTAATACACTTTTCAGTTTATTTTTCTACCTCATTTCAGAATAGTTTGAACATTTCAAACGACTCCGATTTATGCTTCATTAAATAGACATATCCATACCTCGATAGGTCATCTGTGAAGGTTATGAAGTAGAAATATCCACCACTTGTACTTGAGCTCATGGGTCCACATACATCAGAATGTACCAGAGCCAAGAGTTCACTGGCTCGCTCACCTTTTCTAGTAAAAGGTGATTTGGTCATTTTACCAAGAAGATAGGACTCACAGGTTGGAAGTGATTCACAATCACCTACTTCAAGAATTTCTTCTTGAGCCAACCTGTTTATCCTGTTCTTATTGATATGACCTAGCCTACAGTGCCAAAGGTAGACTTCTGACACATTATCTATTCTAGGGCATTTATCGGAGGTTTGAACCACATTAACAGGTTATGATAGGAAGTAAATTCCATTATTAAGTTGTCCAACAAATATTGTAACACCATTCAAAATGATATTGGAAACATTTTCTTTTATTAAAAATTGATAACCGTTCATGGCCAAAAGGCCTACCGAAATAATATTTAATAAAAAGCTTGGACAATAGTGACATTCACTCAGAATTATATTTCGAGAATTGATTACAAGGTTCATGATTCCTAATGCTAGAACTGGAACTTTACTTCCATCTCCAACGTTCGGGAATCTCTCGCCTTCATCAAATCTCCTACTGACCTGTAGACCTTGCATCGAATTGCAAATATGATAAGGGCTTCCGGTATCCAATACCCAGGCAATAGTATCACAAATGGAAAAGTTGCAAGGTATTATCATATAAGTACCTTGCTTCTTCTTCGGCCTGTTCGGGTCCAGTAAGGCAATGTATAGAGGACAATTCCTCTTCCAGTGCCCCTACTTCTTGCAAAAGAAGCACTCCACCTAGCTCTAGTCGGGCTTGCGCTTCTAGGTCTAACCCTGTGCAGACGTCCCAGCATGCAGCTGCACCTTCTTATTCTTCTTCTTCTTGTTCTTCTTCTTCCCTTTCTTAAAGGGTCGACGACCAGAAGAAGACCCTCCCACAACATTCACCAACTCCTTATGGAGCTGGTGATCCTTCTCAAAGTTCTGCAGCAACCCCAACAAATTATGGTAGTTCACTGCAGGCTTTGTCATCCAAAAATGAGTAAGGAAGGGGAGGAAGGACTTGGGCAATGAATTAAGGATCGTATCCTTACCGAGCTGCTTGTGCAGGGGATAGCCCAGTTTAGTTAGGCACTCAATCATTTTGATCATGTACAGTACATGATCAGTGACTGAGGCTCCATCCCTCATTCGAGCATTGAAAATGGCACAACTAGTTTTGTACCTTTCAACATCATCAGGCATGCCAAAGGAGTCATTCAACATTTGAAGCATCTCCTGTGGTTGGGCATTCTCGAACTTGCGGTTGAACTCATCATTCATTACTGCCAGCATAATGCATCGAACGGTGGTGCGATCGTTGAGCCACTTCTGATAAGTATCTCGGCCGTTCCTCTAATATTCGGGGCTGGCTCCTCAGGTACCGGATCCGTTACTACATAAAGGATCTGCTCATGCTCAAGGACGATTTTTAATTTTCAATACCAGCTATCAAAATTAGATCCCATGAGCTTGTCATTATCTTATAATGACCGGAGGGACAGGGTAGTGGCCATAGCTGCATAAAGGAAAACCAAACCTCTATTAGTACATAAATTATAAATACTAAAGACTTGAACTTTAGTCTAAAGTTTCTCCCAGTATTTTTACGAACTGGTAGCCTCAACCTCCAATTCGAGGAATTACTTTAATTCCTTAGTGGGTACTAGAATCCACACAAACTACACACGAGTCCAACTTTGGTTGGTCAACCCATGTGCATCTATGGGTAGGTTCATAACCAGTTATTTCTTTAAACAACTTCTAATAATTGATTTTGCCCCAGAACCTAATCAGTAGGCTTTGGCCTCCACTGAAAAGATCTGGTTAGGTCCAACCATTAACATGATTTGATTTGGTGAATCGGATCAATAAATGATCAGGCCCGACTTTGGCCGGCCAACCTGACCACCATCAGAAAGACTCAAACCAAATTATCATATTATGAATGATAATTCTATTAGTCAATAAGCACCAGGCCTTTGGCCTCCAATGATTATTAAACTAATGGACTCATTATCACTCACTTAATGGGAGGCTATGACTTAGTTATCAATATAACTTAATCATTTTTAGGGATCTAATAATTTTTGAAGATTTTATTAAAGGATAGATAAGAAGAAAATATCCAGTCAATTTCAATCCTCCCACTGACTTCACCAAGTCAGATTAAAAAAGATTTAATTAAAGCTGGCATTAGGAGCACCTAAATCAATCAAACTGATTTACCTAGAGACATAGGTGAGCCCTAATCACCAAGTTATCTAATCAAAACCTAATTCACCAGGTTGGCCAGGTAAGTGAGATTAGTGGTGGGGATAAGCCATTAACTCGACAGAGATCAAATCACTGCGAGTAGCTCCCACTTAAAAACCACTGGTCAAACTGCCAAACTTACCTTAGACACCAACCGGTTCATTAGTTTTAATTTGATCAACTTAGTAAATAGGGTTCCACCGCATAGCCATAAATTAAGTCCATTTTGGTCTAGTTAAAGATATGGACCCATTCAACTACAACTATTGGAGTTGAGTCTAGAGTATCCTTGACCTAATCTAATTCAACTTTTGATTAGATTTGATCAATTACTCTAATTTAGTCCATTTCTTTAAGCTAACCTTAGGTCTAACCCAATTATGGACCTAATCCATCTAACCCATTGACCCATAAGTTTATGCAATTATCTTAGATCTTAATTCACAATTCTAGACCTACTAGACAACACTTAATTCTTTTAATCAAGTATTTGGGCTGATGGGTCAGGGTTTGGTATTTCAAAAATAATTTTTAAATTTGAAAGGTTTTATTTTCTGTTTACCAAATATGTTGACTCATTTCACAAATAGATCAGCACATTTTATAAATAGCAATCCTATTGCTAATTACATAATAAAAAATAACTCAATCAAAATAAATCATGAATATTCTTTTAGATCTATTCTAACACATTCATGATAAATTTCATAATTAAATCTTTACAATTATTTTCTTTCACTGCTTCATCTGCATGGGATATAATTGCAGCGGCACCCCTACCGCCATAGGAGACCCCATCGAATGAAAGGAGAGGGCCTTTAAACCCTACTTTTCTCCTATGATCGGACGGCCATGGCAACCAACCCAATTTGATTACTTGCTACTTGGATCAAGTATATCTAAATATACCAATTTCAAAATTTAAATTTCAAATTTCAAATTTTGAATTTCAAATTTCAAACAAATTTCAAATTTTTGAATTTCAAATTTTGAATTTCAAATTTTAAATTTTGAATTTCAAATTTGAAATTTTAACCAAATTTCAAATTTCAAATTTCAAAATTTGAATTTCAAATTTTTGAATTTTGAATTTTGAATTTCAAATTTTAAAATTCAAATTTCAAATTTTAAATTTCAAATTTTTGAATTTTGAATTTCGAACAACTTTCAAAATTCAAATTTTGAATTTTAAATTTTAAATTTTAAATTTAAACTTTTAGATTACGACTTAATCTATGCATGCAAATATATATATCATATCTAAGAACCCACTCTGATACCATTTGTGGGGAAAATTTAGTGCAGGGGTAAAATGATAATTTTAAAACTTTTTCAAAATTATGATTTTTCAGTGAAAAATATTAATTAATCTAATTAATTAATATAAATTTATCCTACACTAGGATCTAAATATTATATATAGCATGCATTCATTTAAATTTGAAATTCAAATTCGAACAGTAAATACTTTACTGTAATGTGTTCAGAACACAATACCTTTGTCCGGATAGTAGATCGCCGCAATCTGATCACCGTCGGGAGAGTCTGATCATCGTGATGCATCCACACAGTGTGTTTGGCCTTTACGGATCATCCACATGAAGCTCTCAATCTGATCGACTCCTCACGAGTGCTAGATCGTTGGAGAGCCCTTTTGACGGTGGATGTTGATCGAACTCCTTCGATCGATGTCTGTCGATTCTTCAGATACTCTAAATCATCAACAGACGTGCTTGAGTGGATGTTGAAGATCTTCCTAAGATTTTATGGGCTCACGATACTCGTAGCTCACTTTCTCATTTTCCAAACCCCAGGCTAAAACTCTAAGGAACTCACCAAAAACCTTGCACCCACTTTTCTTTCTTTTTCTCTTGGAAGGATATGGACTTCCTTCTCACGCACAAGACTTCTCACTTCCCAAAAGTTTTCTCCAAAAATCTTCTTCTTGCATGCCCCACTCTTCTCCTCCTTTTATAACAACATCAAACGTCTTATCCAAAAGAAAGGATAAACATGAGTAATTACACATTTGAATTCAAATCAAAATTTGAATTCAAATGGACACCAACTCATCCCTTATCCACTAAAGGCATGAGGCGTGGCTTAAATTATGCATGGAGTGATTTCATGAGAAATATTTTCTCATGTAATAAATGGAGCATAAAAAAAGGGATAAGGTGCAAAGATTGATTGCCCATTCAAATTCAACTTTATTTTGAATTTGAATGGCCAACCAATCATCCTTATCCATTCATTTGGCACATTAAAGTGGGGCATGGAGAGGACTTGGCGAGAGAAAAAAATTCATGAGAAATTCTTTCTCATGAATTCAAATGGGTGCAATGGAAGTGAGGTGGCGTATGGAGATTGGGTCAAGGTGGTTTAATTATTTAAACCAACCTAATTGAACCAAATAAGTTAGGTCCAATTAGACTAATTTAAATCCAACTAAATTAGGCTTAATTAGGCTCAATAAAATCCTAATCAAATCAAAAATTGATTAAGCCCAACCCCTAATCAAATCAGGGACCAAACCATCTCTACGATTAGGTCAACTCTTAACCTAATCGGGTCAAACCCAACTGAATCCAATTCAATTGGACTTGATCCAAAAATAATTACTCAATCAAATTGAGTTAATTAGCGATCAAAATATTAATTAAACTTCCATAAATATTGAGTTCAAATTCGATGGGCAATCAGGCATCAGAATTCATCGATATGTAACCCTGATCGAAAGTCCCAACCAGTGAGACTCTTGACCCCGGTACCCATAATGTGTGAAAATTGTGATCAGAGAATCCTAATTCTCGATCATTGAGTCTCAAACATGTAGGATTCTACATCAGCCATCAGATCAGATAGGAACCTCTAATGTGTGTGACCCCGTAGGTTCGAACCTAAGCCGGTAGCACAGGAACCAATTCCTGTACTTATCGAAGTGACCATCTAGCAATGGTACCCGACGTTCGGATAGGTCGAAGCATCGCAATCGCAACACTCAAAACCTACATGAATATGGTTACTGTATAATTCATCTTTTTGACCTCTATGTTTAGGATGACTCAGGGTTAAACTGTCAACCCTGATTAGATCATCCGAATCGTGCTCAACTCAAAAAGTCCTTTGACTCCTCACAAGGACTACCCTGGCCAAGATTTTGCTAAATTGAAACACGACTGTACACAGCTCCTAAACTGGAGTGGTCAATCCCATCTTGACACACGCACCAAAAAGTCAAGTACTTGACAACACCCAGCAACCTTCCGTCACTGAATTAGAAATTCAGATAGTCCAGTGCCTAAGTGCAGTGAGTTGCTTGTAAGTCACTGTGGCGGTCTCAGGTCGGAGGGATATTTATACCCATATTCTATCAGAGCAAATCTTGACAGAAGAAATAGCTCCAAAGTCGGTCATGTTCAGTGCAGATGTACCCTTATATCTCACCTGTATGCTATACCAGTGTCTCCACACTCATTGGTTAAGAGGACAACCAACCTATATGGCACACAATGACCTATGCTTGATAAATATTGTCATCCTTGGTAACAACGTATCATTTGGTCGCGAACAGATTTAAGGACTCAACGATAAATCCTCCTTTATCGAGTCTAAATAGTCCTAAGGACTTCACCACAACATAGGAGTTCATTAGAAGATGAAACATTTTGTGATGAAAAATATCAAAATAATTTTTATTAATTCATAATTCATGTACATATACAAAAAATGAGCACAACCGTCAACAGGCTGATGATTGGCTTTGGGACACTATTCCCAATACATTCATTATTGTTATAATATTTTTTTGACCTATTCGGAGATCGTCATGAGTAGTGACTCTGATAGTTGGCTTGAAACCATGACATCCAAAATGGACTCCCTTGTTAGATGTGTGCCCTAGATGCCAGATCGGCTGACACATTCCTGTACAAATCTAAGGGCAAATTTATAATTTTGACTATAAATGAATAAAAGGGTTATTCTTCTATCACATTATGTATATTGAGTCTGTGATATATCCTTTTGGTTAGTGAGAATGTAAATTCATATTTTCAAAAGTTGAAAATTTAAGGCATGAATTTACATAACTAACTCATAAACAGCTTCTGACCATAGGATCATCACAAGGATGGTGATCGATCCGGAAGATTGGTGTATGATCGCTTTCTTAGGGTAGATGTATCTTGAGTCTACGGTGTGGAGACATCGGAGTGAGAGTATAGGTATTCATTGAGAATGAGAGTACTGAGCGTGACCATATCAAGCAATTATAAGGAAGTCTATCTTCTCGTCGATGACTAGCTTGATGCTGCAGTTGTGTGTCTAGTTCTTTGACCTGAGGTGTATCGACAGTTCACCTTGAGTGTGTTATAGTTTGACTACACCATAACTCAATCTCCTAACCATTCAGAACTCTGAGGTGTATGTTGGCTGTAGCATATTTATTGTAGGAACTAGGTCGCACCAAGATGAGATCTATCAATCTCGATAGATGAGAGAAGTAGTCCTATGATGATCGAAAGATCGAGTCCTTAAGCCTATGTCTATGGCAAAGTAAAATAATGGAAAAGAGTTTTCCATTGGGGTTTCACATCGGACTCAGATCGATCGATTAACTCATATGACTGATGTTGGGTTTGACGAGTTCACCTTAATCCTAATTCCGTCGGGACTCATGATAGAGGAACTCAATCACATAGATAACTGCACCGAGAGATTCATCTTTAGTTCTGATGGGTTGCCACCACATACTGCTAGGTGTCACTGGTAGATTTTAGAAGTAATTAGAATGATCTTGATGATCGATCATTCTAAATTATCTGAATCAGAAGAGTTCTGGTCCATCGAAAGGAGTTTCGATGATGTCGATGATGAGATCATGACATATCTCATTACTATACAGAATTGAATCTAACTGGGTCACACAAACAAGGGTTAGGGTCTGGATGTCATCAATTGGGCTAACCCAATTAATTTGGATAAGATCTAATTAGGTTCAAGGAAATTGTACTAGCACACGATTGAGCCTAAGTTTCTCATCGTGTAATCTTTTCTGTCTCTATTGAGCCAAATGTAATTTGACTCATTCAGAGAACCTTAGAAAGGTTTCTCTTAGTCTAAATAAAGCTTGTTTAGCTTAGAAAAGGCTTGTCTTAATTCATGAGATGAATTTAAGATAACACCTGCTAATTCTTAGCACCTGCCAATTTCATTTTAGGACATCTATCAAAAGTTGACATATGGGTCTTAAACTGAAGAGGGCTCATTGAGGATTTTTGTGGAGTGTCCACATGCCAAAATCCAATTGAATTGGGTGCCATAATTAGATTATGGCATGAGCCCAATTGGATTAAAGTGGGTGCCCCAAATGGATAAGAACCAAAGAGTCCTGATAAACATGGACTCTTTGGCGCCACCTTGATTGAGCTTATCCAATGTTGGCGCCAACTTAGGAGAGAGGATGGGGTTTTTATCTGATGTGATTAGATGACATCACTCCACCAATCAAAATTTTTCCAAAATTTATTGGAATTTTCTGATTGGTTGAATGATGTGGCACTGCGCAGCATACAGGGTCTATATAAACCCTGCTGCGCCTAGGGTTTCGTGGAAGAAATTATTTTATACACAAAACTCAATAGCTGCCACCCCCTACCCTCTTCTCTATATCCTCCCAGCTATCCTTCCTCCTCTCTTCACGTCCAAAGAGTTGGACATCCATCAGGCAAAGATCCAAGGCGTGGTGATGCCTGGAACAGAAGGCTGCAGGACATCTTCGATAGGCTGCTGCTCCAACTTCAGAAGGAGTTCTGAAGTACTTTCAAATCAGATAAAGATCTAATTTTTAGAGTATAGATTCATGAGGAGAAGATGTTCTAGATTCTGCTTGAGTGGATACCGGTACAGGCCAGGTGCTTGCGTGGCTACATCAGAACCTCGGGCTGTGCAGAGATCATCTACAGGGTAATCAGATTACCCTTGAGGTACTTCTTCTTTCATCATAGATTTAGATTTAATTTTAGATTTTAAATATCAGATAATAAAATTAGATCTAGAGAATTAGATCTAAAATATGTAGGATAATTTTTTTTTTTAAATTATTCCACCCCAGATTTGATGAAATCTGGAAGATCCTACGTGGAAAAACAATTTTCCTCCCTACATCCCTATACATCAATCAAGTATGGACTATGGTTGAAGCACCTATGGGTATGACCCAACAAGTTACGAACAAGGATGGCAATTTGGATTTTTGCTATTGCCACATTTAATCTAGAGAAGCAGTCTCTAGTGGGAGGGCAAATGCATTTGTAAATTTGGGCAGGAATTGAGGAGATGGTACTTTTATTTTTGATGGAAAAGTCAAAATATTTGACTTTATCAAATATAGATGAACCATATATGTGTGCAAGGAGATAAGTGGAAGTTTCACTAACTTTTTGGTTATGTATGTATGGTGACATACAGCTTATTGAGAAGGTAGTCCCGATATTACACTCGATCAATGGCTTGCTTATCACAAAAATTTTTCATGGAGTAGACTTGAGATTAGCATTCAGTTTTTGGCATCTAAGGGATAGATGTTAGCGGATGCAAGGCTTGTCCCAGTCTAGGTACATAAAATTTATGTTGAAAGGCTTCAACATAAATGGGTGTAAAGGTGTTTACTTACCCATACATTCAATGTACCAAGCCTGACGAGATTTATGCATTGTGTATAATCATTGATTTCAGGTAGATCCATGATAAGATATTTTGAAAACTATGAAAAGTGTTCTCAAAGTACTTAAGAAGTATTAGAGGGTTAGTGAATTGGAAAGGTTCCAAACAGTATACTATATTTGTTTTTAGTTAAATGTTGTTAGTAAAGATTGCTTAGGAAAGATGCCTGATGAAGGATTCATCATTAAGTTGGGTGTCGTCTCACCGAGTACCTATACACATCCTAGGCACTTTCTTTTCATTCATGATATAATCATAAATGAGTTAATATTAAAGAACAGTATAATAAGATCAGTTCACTAAGCCTTACATAGCAGTAGTGTAATCGCCACTTTGATTGTATGGACATCAGGTATATGGATGATTGGCTTTAGTACAAATGGGAGATTGAAAGAATAGTGCCCTACAAGCCCATCACATGAGGATACGATGGAATTTTTTTTATTATCTTCCTGCTCATTTGCATGACATCAGTTATTTTATTTATATGAGGTATTATATTTTATCATTTACTACATCATTTTTATATGATTATGATAAATCTCATAGATTAGGATAATGATTTTAGGATCATGATGAGATCATGTCAGTGAGATCTAAAATCTTGATAGTCTCAATCTAAAATATTTTCAGTCATTGGATCATCGAGTCAGGAATCGATGATTCTGGTAAGATTGGTACATCCTATGTATGCTTGATGGAGAGGATGGTTGATCTCATAACCACCTGTGTAATGACACTAATACAAGGATGTAGGTGCTCATTTAAGAATGAGTTCACTGAACTAACCTACAAAAGAACATCTGTTGGAGCCTTACAGCATGTCAACAGATGGTTCTTCAGTGGGAGTGGTGCATGTGATCTTTTGACCTGAGATCACCATGGTACCTTGTGTGTATGGATCCTTACTTTGGTTTATTCCCTCGCACACAACTTTGAGATGTGTGTGGGATATTCTGGATATGGCAAAGTGTGCATGAAGGTTATAAGTGATCAACAAAGAATCGATCACTCCTTGTAGGAGGAGAGAACATCCTATGTGATCTCATAGGATGGTGACTCTGAAAGTCTCTGGTCAGAGCAGGGATGAACCGTAGAAATGGTTTCTACTGATTCATCAATTGAGTCATCATCATTGAATTGAGATATATATGATTAGGTATTTGGGTTTGACATATTTTCATACCCATGGTCTTTTCGAGATGTTGTGTGATCGAAGGATTGAATTGCACGATAACTTATCATGAAAGGATAATTTTGATATTTTCATCAAATTTTAAATCTTTCAGATAGTCATGACACATTGCTAGACATCAATCTTGACTTGTAAACTTGATAGAATTAAAAAAGTTTAATTCTAGAATCGATTAAAAAGAGTTCTAGTTGATTGAGACACTCGACCTGACCTAGTCTAATCAGATTAGGATTTTATCGAGAGTTTGGGACTACTGCTGGCTAGATTTAGAACCCAATGGGTCACATACAATAAAAATTTGATCTTGACCTAATTAATTTGAATTTATTATAAATTTAATGGGTTAATTGAATTGCTAGCACATGAATTAACCCAAGCTTCCAATTGGGTTAAGTGCAAAGGTGTTTGTGCTAACCTAGTCTTGCTACCTTGACCTAATGTGATTAGGTTTGAACCATTTAATTAATTAATTCATTTTATCTGATTTTTTGAAAGTGTTCCATGTGGAACCTGTTGGGAATAGTGTCTCAAAGCCAATCGTCAGCCTGTTGATGCTTGTGCTCATTTTTGTATATGTACATGAATTATGAATTAATAAAAATTATTTTAGCATTTTTCATCACAAAATGTTTCATCTTCTAATGAACTCCTATGTTGTCGTGAAGTCCTTAGGACTATTTAGACTCGACAAAGGAGGATTTATCATTTAGTCCTTAAATCTGTTCGCGACCAAATGATACGTTGTTACCAAGGATGATAATGTTTATCAAGCATAGGTCATTGTGTGCCATATAGGTTGGTTGTCCTCTTAACCAATGAGTGTGGAGACACTGGTATGGCATACAGGTGAGATGTAAGGGTACATCTGTACTGAACGTGACCGACTCTGGAGCTATTTCTGCTATCAAGATTTGCTCCGATGGAATATGGGTATAAATATCCCTCCGACCTGAGACCGTCACAGTGACTTGCAAGCAACTCACTGCACTTAGGCACTGGACTACCTGAATTTCTAATTCAGTGATAGAAGGCTGCTGGGTGTAGTCAAGTACTTGACTTATCGGTGCATGTGTCAAGATGGGATTGACCACTCCAGTTTAGGAGCTGTGTACAGTCGTGTTTTAATTTAGCAAAACATTGACCATGGTAGTCTTTGTGAAAAGTCACAGGACTGTTTGAGTTGAGCACGATTTGAATGATATAATCAGGGTTGATAGTTTAACCCTGAGTCATCCTAAACACAGAGGTCAAAGGATGAATTATACAGTAACCATATTCACGTAGGTTCTGAGTGTTGCGATTGCGATCATTCGACCTATCTGATCATCAGGTACCATTGCTAGATGGTCATTTCGATTAGTACAGAAATTGGTTCCTGTGCTACCAGCTTAGGTTCGAACCTGCGGGGTCACACACATTAGAGGTTCCTATCTGATCTGATAGCTGGTGAAGAGTCCTTCATGTCTGAGATTCTGTGATCGAGAATCAAGATTCTCTGATCATGAATTCCACACATTTTGGGATCGGGGTCAAGAGTCCCACTGGTTTAGGACTCTTCGATCAGCGTTACATATCGATGAATTGTGATGCCCGATTACCCATCGGATTTGGACTCAATATTTATGAGAGGTTTAATTAATGATTTGATCACTAATTAACTCAATTTGATTGAGTAATTAATTTTGGATCAAGTCCAATTGAATTGGATTCAGTTGGGTTTGACCCGATTAGGTTAAGAGTTGACCTAATCGTCGAGATGGTTTGGTCCCTGATATGATCAGGGGTTGGGCTTAATCAATTTTTGATTTGATTAGGATTTTATTGAGCCTAATTAAGTTAGATTTAAATTAATCTAATTGGGACTAACTTATTTGGTTCAATTAGGTTGGTTTAAATAATAAAACCACCTTGACCCATTCTCCCTGCGCCACCTCACTTCCACTGCACCCATTTGAATTCATGAGAAGAAAGTTATCATGAATTTTTCCTCATGCAAAGCCCTCCTCACACCCTACTTTAATGCACCAAATTAGTGGATAAGGATGATTAGTTGGCCATTCAAATTCAAAATAAAAGTTTGAATTTGAATGAGCAACCAATCTTAGCACCTTGACCTTATCCTCTTTTAATGCCCCATTTATTACACGAGAAAATATTTCTCATGAAATCACTCATGCACAAATTAAGCCACACCCTCCTCTTCTCATGCCCTTAGTGGATAGGGATAAATTGATTTCCATTTGAATTCAAAATTTGATTTGAATTCAAATGTACAATTACTCATCTTTATCCTCTCACGTGGATAAGATGTTTGGCATTATTTTAAAAGGAGGAGAAGAGTGGGGCGTGGGCAAGAAAAATTTTGGAGAGAAAATCTGGGCATGAGGAATCTTTGTGTGCAAGGTGAAGGTCAATATCCTTCTGAGAAAAAGAAAGAAAAAGTGTGCGCAGGGTTTCAGTGAGTTCTTCAGGGTTTCAGCCTGGAGTTCGGGAAGTGAGAAGGTGAGCTACGAGTGTCGTGAGCCCACCAAATTTTAGAAAAATCTTCAACATCCACTCAAGTATGTCTGTTGATGATCCAGAGTATCTGAAAAATTAACAGACATCGATCGAAAGAGTTCGATCAGCATCGACCGTCGAAAGGGCTCTACAATGAGCTAGCACTCGTGAGGAGTCGATCAGACCGGAAGCTTCGTGTGAATGATCCACAGAGGCCAGATACGTTATGTGGCTGCATCGCAATGATCAGACTCTCCTAACGATGATCAGATTGCGGCGATCTACTACCCGCATAAAGGTATTGTGTTCTGAACACATTACAGTAAAGTATTTACTGTTCAAATTCAAATTTTAAATTTAAATGCATGCATGTTATATATCATATTTAGATCCTAGTGTAGAGTAAATTTTTATTAATTAATTAGATTAATTAATAATTTTTACTATAAAATAGTGATTTTGAAAAAGTTTTAAAATTACCTTTTTACCCCTGCACTGATTTTCCCCACTAATGATATCAGAGTGGGTTCTTAGATATGATATATATATTTGCATATATAGATTAAGTTATAATCTAAAAGTTTACAATTTGAAATTTAAAATTCAAAATTTGAATTTTGAATTTTGAAAGTTGTTCGAAATTCAAAATTCAAAAATTTGAAATTTAAAATTTGAAATTTGAATTTTTAAATTTAAAATTTGAAATTTAAAATTTAAAAATTTGAAATTTGAAATTCAAAATTTAAAATTCAAAATTTAAAATTTAAAATTTGAAATTCAAAAATTTAAAATTTAAAATTTATTTGAAATTTAAATTTTAAAATTTAAAATTTGAAATTTGAAATTTAAATTTTGAAATTGGTATATTTAGATATACTTGATCCAAGTAGTAAGTAATCGAATTAGGTTGGTTGCCATGGCCGTCCGGTCATAGGAGAAAAGTAGGGTTTAAAGGCCCTCTCTTCCCATTCGATGGGGTCTCCTATGGCGGTAGGGGTGTCGATGCAATTATATTCTATGTAGATGAAGTAGCGAAAGGAATATTCATGATTTATTTTGATTAAGTTATTTTTTGTTATGTAATTAATAATAGGATTGCTATTTATGAAATGTGCTGATCTATTTGTGAAATGAGTCAACATATTTGGTGAACAAAAAATAAAACCTTTTAAATTTAAAAATTATTTTCGAAATGCCAAACCCTGACCTATCAGTCCAAATACTTAATTAAAAGAATTAAGTGTTGTTTAGTAGGTCTAGAATTGTGAATTAACACCTAAGATAATTGCATAAACTTGTGGGTCAATGGGTTGGATGGATTAGGTCCATAATTGGGTTAGACCTAAGGTTAGCTTAAAGAAATAGACTAAATTAGAGTAATTGGTCAAATCTAATCAAAAGTTGAATTAGATTAGGTCAAGGATACTCTAGACTCAACTCCAATAATTGTAGTTGAATGGGTCTATGTCTTTAACTAGACCAAGATGGACTTAATTCATGGCTACACGGTGGAACCCTATTTACTAAGTTGATCAATTAAAACTAATAAACCAGTTGGTGTCTAAGGTAAGTTTGGCAGTTTGACCAGTGGTTTTTAAGTGGGAGCTACTTGCAGTGATTCAATCTCTGACGAGTTAATGGCTTATCCCCACCACTGATCTCACTTACCTGGCCAACCTGGTGAATTAAGTTTTGATTAGATTACTTGGTTATTAGGGCTCACCCATGTCATTAGATAAATCAGTTTGACTGATTTAGGTGCTCCTAATGCCAGCTTTAAGTAAATTTTTTTTAATCTGACTTGGTGAAGTCAGTGGGAGGATTGAAATTGGCTGGATATTTTCTTCTCTTCGATTCTTTAATAAAATCCTCAAAAATTATTAGGTCCTAAAAATGATTAAGTTATATTGATAACTAAATCATAGCCTCCCATTAAGTAAGTGATAATGAGTCCATTAGTTTAATAATCATTGGAGGCCCAAAGGCCTGGTGCTTATTGACTAATGGAATTATCATTCATAATATGATAATTTGGTTTGAGTCTTTCTGATGGTGGTCAGGTTGGCTGGCCAAAGTCAGGCCTGATCATTTATTGGTCCAATTCACCAAATCAAATCATGTTAATTGTTGGACCTAACCAGATCTTTTCAGTGGAGGCCAAAGCCTACTGATTAGGTTCAGGGGCAAAATTAATTATTAGAAGTTGTTTAGAGAAACAACTGGTTATGAATCTACCCATAGATGCACATGGGTTGACCAACCAAAGTTGGGCTCGTGTGTAGTCTGTGTGGATTCTAGTACCCACTAAGGAATTAAAGTAATTCCTCAAATTGGAGGTTGAGGCTACCAATTCGTAAAAATATTGGAAGAAACTTTAGACTAAAGTCTAAGTCTTTAGTATTAATAATTTATGTACTAATATAGGTCTGGTTTTTCTTTATGCAGCTATGGCCACTATCCTTTCGCTCTGGTCATTATTAGATAATGACAAGCTCATGGGACCTAATTTCGATAGCTGGTATCGAAAATTAAAAATCATCCTTGAGCATGAGCGGATCCTTTATGTAGTAACGGATCTGGCACCTGAGGAACCAGCCCCGAATGCTAGAGGGGTGGTCCGAGACACTTACCAGAAGTGGCTCAACGATCGCACCACCGTTCGGTGCATTATGCTGGCAGCAATGAATGATGAGTTCAGCCGCAGGTTCGAGAACGTCCAACCATAGGAGATGCTTCAAATGTTGGATGACTCCTTTGGCACGCCTGACGACGTTGAAAGGCACAAAACTAGTTGTGCCATTTTCAATGCTCGAATGAGGGATGGAGCCTCAGTCACTGATCATGTACCGTACATGATCGAAATGATTGAGCACCTAAGTAAACTGGGCTTTCTCCTGCACGAGCAGCTCGGTAAGGATGTGATCCTTAATTCTCTGCCCAAGTCCTACCTTCCCTTCCTTACTTATTTTCAAATGACAAAGCCTGTAGTGAACTACCATGGCTTGTTGGGGTTGCTGCAGAACTTTGAGAAGGACCACCAGCTCCATAAGGAGTCGGTAAATATTGTGGGAGGGTCTTCTTCTGGTCGTCGACCCTTTAAGAAAGGGAAGAAGAACAAGAAGAAGAAGAATAAGAAGGTGCAGCCACATGCTGGGATGTCTGCACAGGGTCAGACCAAGAAGTGCAAGCCCGACCAGAGCCAGGCGGAATGCTTCTTTTGCAAGAAGTAGGGACACTGGAAGAGGAACTGTCCTCTATACATTGCCTCACTGGACCCGAACAGGCCAAAAAAAAAGCAAGGTACTTATATGATAACACCTTGCAACTTTTTCTTTTGTGATACTACTACCTGGGTATTGGATACCGAAAGCCCTTATCATATTTGCAATTCGATGCAGGGTCTGCAGGTCAGTAGGAGATTTGATGAAGATGAGAGATTCCTGAACGTTGGAGATGGAAGTAAAGTTCAGTTCAAGTATTAGGAATCATGAACCTTGTAATCAATTCTTGAAATATAATTCTGAGTGAATGTCACTATTATCCAAGCTTTTTATTAAATATTATTTCTGTAGGCCTTTTGGCCATGAACGGTTATCAATTTTTAATAAAAAAAAATATTTACAATATCATTTTGAATGGTGTTACAATGTTTGTTCGACAACTTAATAATGGAATTTACTTTCTATCACAACCTGTTAATGTGGTTCAAACCTTCGGTACACGTCCTAGAATAGGTATTGTGTCAGAAGTCTACCTTTGGCACTGTAGGCTAGGTCATATCAATAAGAATAGGATAAACAGGTTGGCTCAAGAAGGGATTCTTGAAGTAGGTGATTATAAATCACTTCCAACCTGTGAGTCCTGTCTTCTTGGTAAAATGACCAAGTCACCTTTTACTGGAAAAGGTGAGCGAGCCAGTGAACTCTTGGCTCTGGTACATTCTGATGTATGTGGACCCATGAGCTCAAGTGCAAGAGGTGGATATTTCTACTTCATAACCTTCACAGACGACCTATCGAGGTATGGGTATGTCTATTTAATGAAGCATAAGTCGGAGTCATTTGAAATGTTCAAACTATTCCAAAATGAGGTAGAAAAATAAACTGAAAAGTGTATTAAAACTCTTCGATCTGATCGAGGAGGTGAATACCTTTCCAATGATTTTCTGACATATCTTGGAGAGAATGGGATTCTCTCTCAGTGGACACCTCCTGGAACACCACAGCATAATGGTGTGTCTGAAAGGAGGAATCAGACCTTGTTGGATATGGTTCGATCCATGATGGGGTTTGCTGGTCTGCTGATCACCCTTTGGAGATATACGCTCGAATCGGCTTGTTACCTTCTAAATAAGGTTTCGAGTAAGTCTGTAACCAAAATGCCATATGAGATATAGATAGGACGTAAGCCAGTACTCTCGCACCTTAGGGTTTGCAGGTGTCCGGCTTATGTTAAACGTTTAATTACGGACAAGCTTGGACCTAGGTCTGATAAGTGTAATTTTATAGGGTACCCAAAAGAGACCAAAGGGTATTACTTCTACCTAGCTAATGAGCAAAAAGTGTTTGTCAGCCTTAAAACAATCTTTTTGGAAAGGAAGTTCCTTGGTGAAGGGACTGTTGCCTCTAAGGTCGAACTTGATGAAATTCAACAGGTGAAAAATCCGACGCAAGTTGCTGAACCTGAACCGGATTTGATTAGATCAGATCCAGAGCCCATTGGTCAAGCACCCTTAAGGCAATCTGGTAGAGTACCACATCAATCGGACAGATACTATGGTTTCTTGGTCCGAAATGACGATCCTATCGAACTTGATGAAAACGATGAGGATCCGATCTCCTACATGGATGTAATGCAGAGACCCGACTCTGAGAAATGGCTAGAGGCCATAAAATCCAAAATGGAGTCCATGAAGGTCAACGATGTGTGGACATTGGTTGACCCACCCGAAGGAGTCAAACCTATAGGGTGTAAGTGGGTCTTCAAGAGGAAGAGGGGCGCAGACGGAAAGGTGAAAACCTATAAGCCCGTCTAGTTGCCAAGAGATATCGTCAACGTTATGGTATAGACTATGATGAGATATTTTTTTCTGTGGCAATGCTCAAATTCACTAGGATTATACTTGCGATAGCTGCTCATCTGGACTATGAAATCTGGCAGATGGATGTGAAGACAGCTTTGAAGCGAAAATTTAGTGTAGGGTCAAAATGATAATTTTAAAACTTTTTCAAAATTACTATTTTACAGTAGAATTATTAATTAATCTCATTAATTAATACTAATTAACCCTACACTAGGATCTAAATATGATACAACAGCATGCATTTAAATTTGAAATTCAAATTTGAATCAGTAAACCTTTTACAGTACTGTGTTCAGAACACATCACCTTTTGCGGGTAGTCGATCACCGCAATCTGATCACCATCGGGGGTTCTGATCTTCACGTCACAGCCAAACAAATGTCTGGCCTCTGCAGATCGTCCACACAAAGCTCCCGTCTGATCAGCTCCTCACGAATGCTAGTTCGTGATTTCACCCTTTTGATGGCAGATGTTGATCGAACTCCTTCGATCGATGTGTGCTGATTTCTCGGATGCTCCAGATCATCTACACAGTTGCTTGAGAGGCTGATGGATTTTTCTTGAAATTTGGTGGACTCACGACACTCGTGGCACACCAATCTCACTTCCCGAACCCTAGGTAGAAACCCTAGGGTACACACCAAAAACCCTGTGCCCAATTTTCTCTCTTTTCTTTCTTTTTCTCTCGGAAGATTTTGGACCTTCACCTTGTGCAGAAGCCTTCCTCACACCCCAAAGTTTCTCTCCTAAAAAATTTCTATGCACGTCCCACCTTTCTCCTCTTTTTAAAACAACGTCGAACGTGTCTTATCTGCGCGAGAGGATAAAGACAAGAGGTTACACATTTGAATTCAAATCAAATTTGAATTCAAACGAAAACCAACTTATCCCTATCCTTTTGGGTGTGATTAGAGAAGGGGAGTGGCTCTTTGTGCATGAAAAATATTTTATGAGAAACCTTTTCTCGTGTAAGTAATGTGGCGCACAAAATGGATAAGGATGAAAGAGCAAGTGACAAGTTATCCATTCAAATTCAAACATGCTTTGAATTTGAATGGCTAACTAATTATTTTATCCATCCATATGGCACACAAATGAGGGCATGGGGAAGGGTTTTGCATGAGAAAAATTTCACGAGAAGTTTCTTCTCGTGAATTTAAATGGGTGCAAGGAAGTTGGGTGTCGCAGGGAATTTAAAACAAGGTGGTTTGATTCAAATTGAGCCAACCTAGTTTAAAATAGGTTAAGCATAATTAGACCAGATTAAACCCAACATAATTAGGCTTAATTAGGCTAATAAAATCCTAATCAAATCAGGAATTAACTAAATCTAACCCCTGATCAAATCAGGGACTAAACCACCTTAGCGATTAGGTCAATATTTAACCTAATCGGGTCAATCCAAACTGAATTCAATTCAATTGGACTTGATCCAAAAATAATTACTCAATCAAATTGAGTTAATTAATGATTAAATCACTAATTAAACCTCTCATAAATATTGAGTCCAAATCCGATGGGCAATCAGGCATCAGAGACCATCGATATGAAACCCTGATCAAAGAGTTCAAATTTCAAATTCAAAATTTGAAATTCAAAATTTTGACCCCGGTACCCAAAATGTGTGAAACTCATGATTAGAGAATCTTAATTCTCAATCATAGAGTCCCAGATAGATAAGACTCATAATCAGCCATCAGATCAGAAAGGAACCTCTAATGTGTGTGACCCCGCAGGTTCGAACCTAAGCCGGTAGCACAGGAACTAATTTCTGTACTAATCGAAGTGACCATCTAGCAATGGTACCCAACGACCGGATAGGTCGAATAATCGCAATCGCAACATTCAGAACCTACGTGAATATGGTTACCATATAATTCATCTCTTTTGACCCCTGTGTTTAGGACGACTCAGGGTTAAACTGTCAACCCTGATGATATCATCCGAATCGTGCTCAACTCAATTAGTCCTGTGACTCCTCACTAGGACTACCCTGGCCAAGGTTTTGCTAAATTGAAACATAACTGTACACAGCTCCTAAACTGGAGTGGTCAATCCCATCTTAACACATGCACCGACAAGTCAAGTACTTGACTACACCCAGCAACCTTCCGTCACTGAATTAGAAATTCAGGTAGTCCAGTGCCTAAGTGCAGTGAGTTGCTTGCAAGTCACCATGGCGGTCTCAGGTCGGAGGGATATTTATACCCATATCCCATCGGAGCAAATCATGACAGCAGAAATAGCTCCGGAGTTGGTCACGTTCAGTGCAGATGTACCATTACATCTCACCTGTATGCCATACCAGTGTCTCCACACTCTTTGGTTATGAGGACAACCAACCCATATGGCACACAACGACCTATGCTCGATAAACATTATCATCCTTGGTAACAACGTATCATTTGGTCGCGAATATGTTTAAGGACTAAGCGACAAATCCTCCTTTGTCGAGTCTAAATAGTCCTAAGGACTTCACCACAACACAGGAGTTCATTAGAAGATGAAACATTTGTGATGAAAAAATACCAAAATAACTTTTATTTATTTATAATTCATGTACTAATACAAAAAGGAGCACAACCATCAACAGGCTGACGATTGGCTTTGGGACACTATTCCCAACAATCTCCCACTTGGCCTAAAGCCTATCGGTGCAGTATCTAATACCCATCTTCGACTTGTAGTCGTTGAACTCCTTCACCGCAATGGCTTTAGTGAATGGATCGGTCAGGTTCTCCTTCCCATCGATCTTCTGAAGGTCGACGTCACCTCGATCCACGATCTCCCGGATGAGATGGTAGCGGCGCAGAATATGCTTCGTCTGCTGGTGTGCCTTTGGTTCCTTCGCCTGAGCAATGGCTCCAGAGCTGTCGTAGTAGAGCAGAACTGGATCAACAAGGGAGGGTGCTACTCCGAGCTTGGTGATGAATTTCCTCAGCCACACCGCTTCTTTGGCAGCATCTGATGCAGCAATATACTCCGCCTCGCATACTGAATTAGTCACAGTGTGCTGCTTGGAACTCTTCCAGCAGACAGCCCCACCATTAAGGGTAAAAATAAATCCTGACACACTCTTGCTATCATCGCGATCAGACTGGAAACTAGAGTCTGTAAACCCTATAAGTCTCAAGTCCGATTCACCATATATAAGCCACTGGTCCTTAGTATTTCTTAAATACTTCAGGATGGTTTTAACAACCTTCCAGTGATTCTCTCCTGGATCAGATTGGTATCTACTCACTACCCCTAGTGAGTATGCCACATCTGGTCGTGTACATGTCATAGCGTACATGATAGATCCCACTGTCGAAGCATATGGAATCCTACCCATACGCTCTCTCTCTTGAGGTGTTGTCAGACAATCCCTCTTCGAGAGAGAAATTCCATGGCCTATCGGTAGATAGCCTTTCTTGAAATTTTTCATGCTGAACCTTTTCAGCATAGTATCAATGTACGTGGACTGGGATAAGCCAAGCAACTTTTTGGATCTATTCCTATAGATCCTCATCCCTAGGATGTAGGAAGCTTCTCCCAGATCCTTCATGGAGAACTGTGACAATAGCCAAATCTTTATTCCCTGTAATGCAGGGACATCATTCCCGATTAAGAGAATGTCATCCACATACAATATAAGAAATACTACTACTGGACCATTAGCCCACTTATAAATGCAGGGCTCTTCTTCGTTCTTAACGAAGCCATACGTTTTGATCGTCCTATCAAAACGTATGTTCCAACTCCGAGATGCCTGCTTAAGTCCATAAATAGACCTCTGTAGCTTGCACACCTTAGACTCATCTGTGGATGTGAACCCTTCAGGTTGTATCATATACACCTCTTCGTCCAGCTCTCCATTTAGGAAAGCTGTCTTCACATCCATCTGCCAGATTTCATTGTCCAGATGGGCAGCTATCGCAAGCATAATCCAAATGGATTTGAGCATTGCCACAGGAGAAAACGTCTCGTCATAGTCTATACCATAACGTTGACGATATCCCTTATGTTGCCCAGCTATGCAACCCAAGAGGGGGGGTGAATTGGGTTTCTAAAAAATTTTAAGCCCAACAGATTACTTATGAAGAACAAAACAAAGACTTTAATTCAATATTAATTTCCTAAGGCAGGAATGCAAAATATAATAAAGAAATAAAGTGAAGAGATAAAGCACACCACAAACACAAGGATTTATAGTGGTTCGGTGCTAACCTTGCACCTACATCCACTCCCCAAGATCCTACTTGGGAATTTCAATCCACTATCCTTTGTATTCAACCCGAATACAAAACATCGAAAACTCCGACACTAGCTATCCCAAGCTAGATCACCTGTTTCCCGGGTACAAGTAAACCCAAAACACTCCGATTTGAGGTTCGGATCAATCTTTCCTTGTTTTGAAAATCCTCCAAAAACAAGAACAAAAACTCACAAAGAGTAAGAAAATTTAGAGCACAAATTAATACAATAACAGCTCCTTAAATGAGCGAATATAACAATAAAAGCTTTACTCAAATGAAGAACCCCTTTTTCGGATTTTCTCAAAGTGGATGAACGCTTGAATGCTTGAGAAGAGGTTGATTGTTGATTGAAGATCTTTTGAAAGCTTTGAAACGATCTCTAGATCAAGGTTGAACAATAGGCGTGAAGAATTCTCTCCTTGAAAGATCTTGCTTTTCTCTTTCACAATTTCTCTGGTATATTGTGGATCCTCTCTCTTTTTCTTTTTGGATTTTTCGTTGATCTCAGGCTTTTTCTTGCAGAATTTGGATCCTCTCTTCTGTTCTTCTCTTTTTTTGATTTCACGTTTGATCCGCTATTTAATCTGCAATTTCTTTCACCATTTTAAGCATTTTGTAGCATTAGAAGCAAGAGAAAACAATTTAGGTAGATAAAGAGCCGTTAGAGCAATTTTAGGTAGCATAAATGGCAATTAAAATGGGCAAAAAAAAAGCCGTTGCTGATATTTTTCGTCGCAGGGGTCGACTCATGAGTCGACTCATGCATCAGGAGTCGACTCATGAGTCGACTCATGCATCAGGAGTCGACTCATAGTCGACTTCTGTTGCACAGACCAGAAGGTCTGATTTCTGGATTTTTCGGCTCAAATCAGCAGAGGTCGACTCATGAGTCGACTCATGCCTTATGGGTCGACTCATGAGTCGACTCACAGGTCGTGCCAAGTCAAAAATCTAGCGTGCCATGGGAATTTTTTGCGTGCCATTCAGCTCATAGTGCCATGAGTTGACTCATGAGTCGACTCATGCACTTCAAACCTTCATAACTTCAAAAATATAAGTCCAAATACAATGAAATTTTACCAATAGATTTCAAATCATTTGTTCTACCAAATGGTACTATCAAATCAGGATTTTAGTGAAATTATGATTTTGGCCTTGAAGAGCATAAGGACTTTTTCATTTTAAAATTATTTGTATCCCTTCAATCTGCTTTGTAATCATCAAAATCAATCTAGGAGCAACAATCTCCCCCTTTTTGATGATGACAAAACATTTGAACAAAAATATTTATGTTAATGCATTAATTTCAAAAGAATCCATTATAGGTGTATATGCTTGAAAAGAGTATGATTCTTTTGGCATGTAATATAAATGCAAAAATAGTTTGTCCATTTTCTTAAAGATTTGAAAAGGGTATTAGATCATTTTGAGTTCAAGATATATCAGAGCAAGAGAAGAGAAATAAATTTTGCAATGTATCAGAGCAAGAAAATTTTATAATATATCAGAGAAAATTTCACACTGTATTAGAGCAAATGTCAGAGAAAATTTTACACTGTATCAGAGCAAATGTTATAATTTATCAGAGAAACCTTCACACTGTATCGGATTAAATTTTATCATGTATCAGAGCAAGTTAAAAGAAATTGTAGGGTGTATCAGAGTAAAACAAATTTCTTAAGATGTATCAAGGTGAATAAAATTTCAAAAGATGTATCAGAGCAAGTTTGAATTTTGAAATATATCAGAGCATATAAAAAAAATACTTATTTGCATTGTACTTATGATTTTGCTTTTGATGGATGACTTTTTGTTTAAGTTCTGTCTGATACCAAATTTCGATACCAAATTTCTCAAAGTTTTGTTTAATCTTTCAATCCTTGTTTTTGTTTAATTTCTCCAATATTTGTTTTAATCTTCCAATCTTTGTTTTTGTTTAATTTCTCCCCCTTTTTCTCATAATTTAGGGTTTTGCTTTTTGTCTAATTTCAATTTTTGTTTTTGTTTAATTTCTCCAATATTTTTTTAATCTTCCAATCTTTGTTTTTGTTTAATTTCTCCCCCTTTTTCTCATAATTTAGGGTTTTGCTTTTTGTCTAATTTCAATTTTTGTTTTTGTTTAATTTCTCCCCCTTTTTGACATCATCAAACATAGTTAACTCTTCCTTTTCTTTTTCTGAAATATTCTTTAATTTCTTCCTCTTTAGAGTTTTTCACAGATGTTTGCTCCCCCTTAATATAGCAATTATCAACAGCAAACAACAACAAGGAGAAGACAATATTTCAACAAGAAAAAAATATATAACCAAAATATGATCATTACAAAGAGGTAGAAATATAGGTAAAAGATGATTCCATTAATATCATAATTGTTTCAATACATAGTTCTTAAAAATAAAATTCAACCAGCTAATTGTCAATACATGGCCCCAAGGTATAGATCCTAGAACAAGATACTAACTCCTAGGACCTAGTAAAGATCAAGATAAGTCAATGATCGGAGTCATCAGATATAGGGTGAGGAGATGATGGATCAGAAGTGCGTCCTCTACCCCGTCTGCCTCTGCCACGAGTAGGAGAGCGAGATGAACTGGGAGGCTGAGAACGCTGAGATGCTAGGGCTGATACCATGAGTCTGATAGAATCAAGTACATTCAGTGCTCTGGAAACAGATTGAAGTAGAGCAGTGAACTGGGTGGTAGCATGCTCACTCGATCCTCGGATCTCTTTCCTCAGTAATTCATATCCACCTTCTAGTGCTCCTCTGAGCCTACCAGCCTCTGCAGTGAGGTCTGTGACCTCAATAGTAGACTCCTGTGGCTGGGGATGGGCCAATGCAAGGACTTGCCCCTGCAAGTCAAGAACTCTGCCAGTCAGTCTCCAGACTGTGTCCTCAAGCTGCTGTATCCTGACGGACTGATCTGATATCATCTGAAACACAGTGGAGATGTGGGGAGTAATGGTCTGATCAGAAGAGGTAGCTCCAGGTGCAAAAGAAGTACTACTCCACTGGCTAGACAGCAAAAAAGCCACACGCTGAGAAATATGCTCGATCTGATCATCAGCCAGTCTGAACTCTGAATGAGGTGCTCTGCTCTCTGGCTGATACACTGGTGTGGGCATCCTAGTAAACTCAGAAGGGCCAACCTCAGTATCAGGAATGAACTGGGTATCTGGTGAAGCTGCCCTGAAGTCATGTACAGGAGAAGATGGACCTTCTTCTTCTACTCTGCCTTCAGTTCTGTCTTCAGCTCTTTCCTCAGTTCTTTCTTCAGAGCCCTTGATCCAACCACCAACAGTCTTTGTAATTCCCATTCGGTGCAGGCTGTGTTGGTTGAAAGTGTCCACATGTGAGAGTTTGGTAGCAGCCTCCCCCTCACAACTAACTCCAAACCTCCTAAATACTCTGGTAAGGGCCATACCATAAGGCAAGTGTGCCTTAGATCTATTCAAAGTTTCTCTCATGGCCTCTATCATAAGTGTAGGGAGGTTTAGGGGGGTCTGAGTGATGACATGAAACATGACACATACATCTCTGCCAGACAGTAAGTCATGTCTACCACTCCTAGGAAAGAAGAGTTTTGTTACAATCTGATGCAGGACCCTCATCTCAATGGACAATAGCTTTGCTTCCAATTTGTTTAAACTTCCTGAAAAAGCTTCTCCTAAGATAATTCTGATCCCTTCTTCTTTAATTGGGAGTTCCATATATGAGTATCCTTCACTAGGCAACTGAAGTATTTCTCCCAATATCCTAGAATCCAGGCAGATATCAATTCCCTTTACAGTTGAAGTCACTGACCCATTTCCATAATTTAGGTTCTGGTAGAACTCTCTAACTAGATCAACATAGGTGACTTCCTTAAGAGAGCAATAGAGTTCCCATCCTTGATTTTTGATCTTACTTGCAAAAGTAAAGCCTTCTTTCTCAAAGAACCGAAAATCTATGTTTTTCCCGGTTTCTACTTTTCTATCAGAAAGAGGATTCAAACTGGGGCTTATGGAGGATTGAGAGGGACCTTGAGCAGGTACTGAAACTGGAGTGGGAACACTGGAAGACTGAGCATGCCTTTTCTTTCGGACAAATTCCTTAGGCTCACGGATTGATTTCCTTCTTTGAGGAAGTTTCATCTTTGGAGCCATATCCAATAAAGTAGCAGACAAGAAGACTTGAATTGAGTGGAGGAGAGATCACAAGAGAGTAAAGAGAAATTTTAGTGGAAAAAAGAAGTGGATTTTGGAAGTTCGGTGTAGTGCTAGGGCACGTTCCAACCGCGCCAAGCAAAGCAAGAAAGCACAGAAAATCCTTTTGAAGGAGGTGATTTTTGGTGGAGAGGAGGAGGGAGAATTGCCTCAAAATTGATCCTTGGATTTGGAGCAAGAAGAGTTGGAGAAGACGGCTTTTGGAAGAAGAACGATGGGAAGATGAGTCGTCTCACAAACAGTAACCCTTATAAAAACAATGAACCCGTTGAAAGTTGGTGGGATTTACAAGTTTGCCATTGAGTCGACTCATGGGGGTCGACTCATGAAGTTCAGAAAATCAGGAAAAATGTGAATAAATTCCAAAAAAATTGAAATTTTGGGAGAAAGAATTTTGCTCAATGATAAGTTTTTAGAGTGATAAATCTGAGCTTTTGGGACCAGGATAGATGTTGAAAATTGAGCTCAAATCAATTCTTGGAAATTGAGAAATTTTAGGCAAATGGATCTAGAATTCCTAGATTTCTCCTAATTTCACAAAATCTATTCTCACTAAGGGCCTTTGTAAAGATATCGGCTAATTGATTCTCAGTGCAAACATATTCAAGAATTATATTTTTGTTTTGAACATGTTCTCTTATGAAATGATGTCTTATTTCAATATGTTTAGATCTTGAGTGTTGAATTGGATTTTTAGATAGATTTATGGCACTTGTGTTGTCACATCTTATTAGTGTTTCATTAAGTTTGATTTCAAAATCTTCGAGTTGTTGCTTAATCCACAAGATTTGAGCACAACAACTTCCGGCTGCAATGTATTCGGCCTCAGCCGTAGATAGTGCCACCGAATTTTGTTTCTTGCTAAACCATGAGATTAGGTTTACTCCAAGAAATTGGCAAGTTCCACTTGTGCTTTTTCTATCTAATTTACATCCAGCAAAATCAGCATCTGAATATCCTAACAAATTAATTTGTGAGTCCTTAGAGTACCATAACCCTATAGTTTGTGTACCATTTAAGTATCTAAGGATTCTTTTAACAGCATTCAAATGAGATTCCTTAGGATTAGATTGATATCTAGCACATAAACAAACACTAAACATGATATCAGGCCTACTTGCAGTTAGATATAATAATGAGCCAATCATACCTCTATAGTATTTTAAGTCTACGCTTTTACCTTCATCATCCTTGTCAAGCTTACATGAGGGACTCATTGGTGTGCCAATTGGTTTGCAGTTCTCCATTCCAAATCTTTTGAGTAGTTCCTTGGTGTACTTGCTTTGGGTGATGGAGATTCTCTCTTTTGATTGTTTGATTTGGAGTCCGAGGAAGAAGGTGAGTTCTCCCATCATGCTCATCTCGAACTCTCCCTGCATAAGCTTAGCAAAGTCTTGACAAAGGGATTCATTAGTAGACCCAAAAATTATGTCATCAACATAAATTTGTATAATTAGCATATCATTTTGGTTTCTTTTAATAAATAGGGTTGTATCTACATTGCCTCTTGAGAAACCATTATTTAGTAGAAATTTGCTTAGCCTTTCATACCATGCTCTAGGTGCTTGTTTTAGACCATATAAAGCTTTATTTAATCTAAAGACATGATTGGGAAAAGCATGATTTTCAAATCCAGGGGGTTGTTCTACATATACTTCTTTAGAAATATATCCATTTAAAAATGCACTTTTAACATCTATTTGACATAGTTTGAATTTCATAAAGCAAGCATAAGCAAGTAGAAGTCTAATGGCTTCTAATCTAGCAACAGGTGCAAAGGTTTCATCAAAATCAATTCCTTCTTCTTGATTATATCCCTTAGCAACCAGTCTTGCTTTATTTCTAATTACATTTCCATGCTCATCTAATTTGTTTCTAAAGACCCATTTTGTTCCAATTATTGAATAATCTTTAGGTCTTGATACTAAGGTCCAAATATTATTTCTTTCAAATTGATTAAGTTCTTCTTGCATAGCATTAATCCAGTTATGATCATTTTCAGCTTCTTCAAAAGTTTTAGGTTCAAGTTGAGATACAAATGCACAATGATTAAGTACATCTCTAAGTGAAGAACGGATTTTTACCCCATGCATAGGATCACCAATTATTAACTCCTTAGGGTGGTTGTGAACATACCTCCATTCCTTGGGTAAGTCATTTGTACCTTGTGGTTGTTCTTGAATTTCTTCACCTTTCTCATTTTGTTTGTCTTCTTGATCCTTGTCTTCTGGAGTTGCTGAGTCTTTCAGAGTGATCTCCTTCATACCTTCTATTAGTGGATCTGCATCATCAACACCCTCATTCTTCCTTGAAGGAAGATCGTTAGATTCATCAAAGACAACATGTATGGACTCCTCAACTACTAAAGTTCTTTTGTTGAAAACTCTAAATGCTTTACTAGTGGAGGAGTAACCTAGAAAGATTGCTTCATCTGATTTTGCATCAAATTTATCAAGTTTTTCTTTGCCATTATTTAATACAAAACATCGACAACCAAAAACATGAAAATATGCAATATTTGGTTTTCTTCCTTTCCAAAGTTCATAGGGGGTTTTCTTTAAAAATTGTCTAATTAAAGAATGATTTAAAATGTAACAAGCTGTGTTAATAGCTTCCGCCCAAAAATATCTTGGAAGGTTGCTTTCACAAAGCATGGTACGGGCCATTTCTTCTAAGGTTCTATTTTTCCTTTCTACTATCCCATTCTGTTGGGGTGTCCTAGGAGCAGAGAAGTTATGGCCAATTCCATTTTCATCACAAAAATTTTCAAAATCTTGATTTTCAAATTCAGTTCCATGATCACTTCTAATATTTTGAATTGAAAACCCTTTTTCATTAGAGACTTTTCAATGAAATTTAGTGAAAATATGAAAAGTTTCATTTTTGTGAGCTAAAAAGAAAACCCAAGTAAAACGAGAGTAATCATCTATTATTACAAATCCATATCGTTTTCCTCCTAGACTAGTGGTTCTAGTTGGTCCAAATAAATCCATATGTAAGAGCTCTAAAGGTCTAGAAGTTGAAACAGTGTTTTTGGGTTTAAATGATACTCTAGTTTGTTTACCTAATTGGCATGCATCACAAATTCTATCCTTTTCAAAATTCAGTTTTGGCAAACCAAGAACTAAATCCTTTTTAATTAATTTTGAGAGAGAATGCATGCTAATGTGTGCAAGTCTACGATGCCACAGCCAACTAGTCTCATTTATTTTAGCATTTAAGGAAACTAGGCATTGCATGTCTAATTTTGTTAAATCATTCAAGTCTACCATATAAATATTTCCATGCCTATGTCCAATAAATTTAATGCCATCGTTAATAGGACTCGTCACAATGCAAACAGATGATTCAAAACTTACTTTATATCCTTTATCACAGAATTGACTAATGCTAAGTAAGTTATGCTTTAAACCTTTAACTAATAAAACATTCTCAATGTATTTGGAGGGAGTGATACCAATGTTACCTATCCCGATGATCTTTCCTTTGCCATTATCTCCAAAGGTGACCATCCCTCCATCCTTAGCATCAAGCGTGATGAATTGTGATTCATCACCAGTCATGTGTCTCGAGCATCCACTGTCAAGATACCATTTTCTGTTTTCTTCTTGGGATGCTAGACACACCTGCAAGCAAAGGTCACATTTCTGTCTTAGGTACCCAAGCTTTCTTGGGTCCTTTCAGGTTAGTCAGAATGGTTCCTTTTGGAACCCATATTTTCTTTGTGTTTGCATATTTGTTAATAAGACATGTGTATGATTTATGTCCTATTCTTCCACATTTAAAATAAGTAATATTTGTAGACTTGTTACTTTAATAATTTACATAAATATCTTTCAGAAATTTTTGTTTCTTCAGGGGTTTATAACCAAATCCAGCCTTATCATATATAGCTTTCTGATTTTCAAGGATCATATTTAGTTTGTTTGAACTTAAGGTGAACTTATCTACTATAGATTTCAGCTTGTTTATTTCATCCTTTAAGTTTTGATTTTCTTGAATCAAGGTGAATTTTTCAATTGAAAGATTTTCAGCTTGTTTCACTAAGGACTGATTTTCCAATTTCAGCTCTTTGTTTTTCTTCCCTAGTTTCTTTAATTCATCAATTGAATCATAGAATGCTTCATGCAATTCTTCAAAAGTAAATTCACTAGTGGATTCAGAAGTTACCTCATTTTCGTGTGCCATCAGGCACAGGTTGGCTTGTTCTGTTGAGGTTTCCTCGTCGGAGCTTGAGTCATCACTCGCACTCCAGGTCGCCATCATTGCCTTCTTTTTGAACTTCTTTGGACCTTTCTTCAATTGTGGACATTCGGATCTGAAATGTCCTGGCTTCTTGCACTCGTAGCATATAGGGGGTTGATCTTTCTCCTTTTCTTTGCTTTGATCCCCTTTTGTGAATTTCTTTCTCATCCCCTGTTTCCTTTTTCTTAGAAACTTCTTAAATTTTCGAGTGATGAGAGCCATCTCTTCATCCTGTTCTTCATCTTCAGATTCATCTGTTTCATAATCAGGCGAAGTTGTGGATTTGAGGGCAATGGTTCTTTTCTTTTTGACTTCATCCTCTTGTTGTTGCTTCATGCTAAGTTCATGAGTCATCAAGGATCCAAGAAGCTCTTCTAGAGGTAGAGTGTTCAAGTCCTTTGCTTCTTGGATGGTAGTCACCTTGGCTTCCCAAGTTCTTGGCAGTGACCTGAGAATCTTCCTTACAAGTTCACTGTTAGTATAAGATTTGCCAAGACTCTTTAAACCATTGATTATATCAGTAAAACGAGTAAACATAGCAGTTATGGACTCATCATGCTCTATTTTGAACAATTCATATTTATGTACAAGCATGTTTATTTTAGACTCTTTTACTTGATTTGTTCCCTCATGGGTTATTTCTAACCTATTCCATATTTCTTTAGCAGATGCACAAGTAGAAATGCGATTAAATTCACTTGCATCTAGTGCACAATAAAGAACATTCATGGCTTTGGCATTTAATTGTGCCAATTTCTTGTCAACCTCATCCCATTCTTTCTCGGGTTTGGTTGACTCCTCACCATCTATAATCTTGGTGGGTGTGTGAGGACCATTCACTATGATACTCCACATATCATAGTCGAGTGCTTGTATGAAAATCTTCATCCGAGCTTTCCAATAGGTGTAATTAGACCCATTGAAAAGTGGAGGTCGGTTTGTTGATTGCCCCTCGGCTAGAGAAGTACCAACATGGGTTGCCATAGATCTTTGGCTCTTTGATTATTAGATCAAAGAAGGGCTAGAGCACCGGCTCTGATACCACTTGTTGCCCAGCTATGCAACCCAAGAGGGGGGGTGAATTGGGTTTCTAAAAAATTTTAAGCCCAACAGATTACTTATGAAGAACGAAACAAAGACTTTAATTCAATATTAATTCCCTAAGGCAGGAATGCAAGAATATAATAAAGAAATAAAGTGAAGAGATAAAGCACACCACAAACACAAGGATTTATAGTGGTTCGGTGCTAACCTTGCACCTACATCCACTCCCCAAGATCCTACTTGGGAATTTCAATCCACTATCCTTTGTATTCAACCCGAATACAAAACGTCGGAAACTCTGACACTAGCTATCCCAAGCTAGATCACTTGTTTTTCGGGTACAAGTAAACCCAAAACACTCCGATTTCAGGTTCGGATCAACCTTTCCTTGTTTTGGAAATCCTCCAAAAATAAGAACAAAAACTCACAAAGAGTAAGAAAATTTAGAGCACAAATTAATACAATAACAGCTCCTTAAATGAGCGAATATAACAATAAAAGCTTTACTCAAATGAAGAACCCCTTTTTCGGATTTTCTCAAAGTGGATGAACGCTTGAATGCTTGAGAAGAGGTTGATTGTTGATTGAAGATCTTTTGAAAGCTTTGAAACGATCTCTAGATCAAGGTTGAACAATAGGCGTGAAGAATTCTCTCCTTGAAAGATCTTGCTTTTCTCTTTCACAATTTCTCTGGTATATTGTGGATCCTCTCTCTTTTTCTTTTTGGATTTTTCGTTGATCTCAGGCTTTTTCTTGCAGAATTTGGATCCTCTCTTCTGTTCTTCTCTTTTTTTGATTTCACGTTTGATCCGCTATTTAATCTGCAATTTCTTTCACCATTTTAAGCATTTTGTAGCATTAGAAGAAAGAGAAAACAATTTAGGTAGATAAAGAGCCGTTAGAGCAATTTTAGGTAGCATAAATGGCAATTAAAATGGGCAAAAAAATAGTCGTTGCTGATATTTTCCATCGCAGGGGTCGACTCATGAGTCGACTCATGCATCAGGAGTCGACTCATGAGTCGACTTCTGTTGCACAGACCAGAAGGTCTGATTTCTGGATTTTTCGGCTGAAATCAGCAGAGGTCGACTCATGAGTCGACTCATGCCTTATGGGTCGACTCATGAGTCGACTCACAGGTCGTGCCAAGTCAAAAATCTAGCGTGCCATGGGAATCTTTTGCGTGCCATTCAGCTCATAGTGCCATGAGTTGACTCATGAGTCGACTCATGCACTTCAAACCTTCATAACTTCAAAAATATAAGTCCAAATACAATGAAATTTTCACCAATAGATTTCAAATCATTTGTTCTACCAAATGGTACTATCAAATCAGGATTTTAGTGAAATTATGATTTTGCCCTTGAAGAGCATAAGGACTTTTTCATTTTAAAATTATTTGTATCCCTTCAATCTGCTTTGTTATCATCAAAATCAATCTAGGAGCAACACCTTGGCAACCAGACGGGCTTTATAGGTCTCCACCTTTCCGTCTGCGCTCCTCTTCCTTTTGAAGACCCACTTACACCCTATGGGTTTTACTCCTTCGGGTGGGTCAACCAATATCCACACATCGTTGACCTTCATGGACTCCATTTCGAATTTCATGGTCTCTAGCCATTTCTCAGAGTCAGGTCTCTGCATTGCATCCATGTAGGTGATCGGATCCTCATCGTTTTCATCAAGTTCGACAGGATCACCATCCCGGACCAAGAAATCGTAGTATCTGTCCGGTTGATGTGGTACTCTACCAGACCGCCTTAAGGGTGCATAATCAATGGGCTCCGGATCTGATCTAATCAAATCCGGTTCAGGTTCAGTAACATGTGTCAGTTTTTCCACCTGTCGAACTTCGTCAAGTTCGACTTTAGAGGCAACAGTTCCTTCACTAAGGAACTCCTTTTCTAAAAAGATTGCCTTAAGGCTGACAAACACCTTTTGCTCATCAGCAAAGTAGAAATAATATCCTTTGGTCTCTTTTGGGTACCCTATAAAATTACACTTGTCAGACCTAGGTCCAAGCTTGTCTGTAATTAAACGTTTAACATAAGCAGGACACCCCCAAACCCTAAGGTGTGAGAGTACTAGCTTACGTCCTATCCATATCTCATATGGCGTTTTGGCTACAGACTTACTCGAAACTCTATTTAGAAGGTAACAAGCCGATTCGAGCGCATATCCCCAGAGAGAGATCGACAGACCAGCAAACCCCATCATGGATCGAACCATGTCTAACAGGGTCCGATTCCTCCTTTCAGACACACCATTATGCTGTGGTGTTCCAGGAGGAGTCCACTGAGAGAGAATCCCATTCTCCCCTAGATACGTCAGAAACTCATTGGAAAGGTATTCACCTCCTCGATCAGATTGAAGAGTTTTAATACACTTTCCAGTTTATTTTTCTACCTCATTTTGGAATAGTTTGAACATTTCAAATGATTCCAACTTATGCTTCATTAAATAGACATACCCATACCTAGATAGGTCGTCTGTGAAGGTTATGAAGTATAAAAATCCACCTCTTGCACTTGAGCTCATGGGTCCACATACATCAGAATGTACCAGACCTAAGAGTTCACTGGCTCGCTCACCTTTTCCAGTAAAAGGTGACTTGGTCATCTTCCCAAGAAGACAGGACTCACAGGTTGGAAGTGATTCACAATCACTAACTTCAAGAATTCCTTCTTGAGCCAACCTGTTTATCCTGTTCTTATTGATATGACCTAGCCTACAGTGCCAAAGGTAGACTTCTGACACATTATCTATTCTAGAGTGTTTATTGAATTTTTGAACCACATTAATAGGCTATGATAGTAAGTAAATTCCATTATTTAATTGTCCAACAAATATTGTAACACCATTCAAAATGATATTGTAAATATTTCTTTTTATTAAAAAATCATAACCGTACATGGCCAAAAGGCCTACAAAAATAATATTTAATAAAAAACTTGGACAATAGTGACATTCACTCAGAATTACATTACGAGAATTGATTACAAGACTCATGATTTTTAAAGCTAGAACTGGAACTTTGCTTCCATCTCCAACATTCAGGAACCTCTCGCCTTCATCAAATCTCCTACTGACCTGCAGACCCTGCATTGAATTACAAATATGATAAGGGCTTCCGGTATCCAATACCCAGGCAGTAGTATCACAAATCGAAAAGTTGCAAGGAGTTATCATATAATTATCTTGCTTCTTCTTTGGCCTGTTCGGGTCCAGGGAGGCAATGTATTGAGGACAGTTCCTCTTTCAATGCCCGTGCTTCTTGCAAAAGAAGCACTCCGCCTGGTTCTGGTCGTGCTTGCACTTCTTGGTCTGACCCCGAGCTACTGTCCCAGCATGAGATTCTACCTTCTTATTTTTCTTCTTCTTGTTCTTCTTCCCCTTCCCAAAGGGTTGACGACGAGAAGAAGACCCTCCCACTACATTCACCGACTCCTTATGGAGTTGGTGATCCTTCTCAAAGTTCTGCAGCAACCCCAATAATCCGTGGTAGTTTACTACAGGCTTTGTCATTCAAAAATGAGTAAGGAATGGGAGGAAGGACTTGGGCAAGGAATTAAGGATCGCATCCTTACCGAGCTGCTTGTGCAGAGGAAAGCCCAATTTGCTTAGGCGCTCAATCATCTCGATCATGTACAGTACATGATCAGTGACTGAGGCCCCATCCCTCATCCGAGCATTGAAAATGGCACAACTAGTTTTGTGCCTTTCAACGTCGTCAGGCATGCCAAAGGAGTCGTTCAACATTTGAAGCATCTCCTGTGGCTGGACGTTCTCAAACCTTCGACTGAACTCGTCATTCATTGCTGCCAGCATAATACATCGAACGGTGGTGCGGTCATTGAGCCACTTCAAGTAAGTGTCTTGGATCGCCTTACTAGCGTTCGGAGCTGGCTCCTCAGGTGCTGGATCCGTTACTACATAAAGGATCCGCTCATGCTCAAGGATGATTTTCAATTTTTGATACCAGCTATCAAAATTGGGTCCCATGAGCTTGTCATTATCTAATAATGACCGGAGCGACAGGGTAGTGGCCATAGCTGCTTAAAGGAAAACGAAACCTCTATTAGTACATAAATTAATACTAAAGACTTGGATTTTAGTCTAAAGTTTTTCCCAATATTTTTATGAACTGGTAGTCTCATCCTCCAATTCGAGGAATTACTTTAATTCCTTAATGGGTACTAGAATCCACATAGACTACACACAAGCCCAACTTTGGTTGGTCAATCCATGTGCATCTATGGGTAGGTTCTTAACCAGTTGTTTCTCTAAACAACTTCTAGTAATTGATTTTGCCCCAGAACCTAATCAGTAGGCTTTGGCCTCCACTGAAAAGATATGGTTAGGTCCAACCAATAACATGACTTAATTTAGTGAATCGGACCAATAAATGATCAGGCCCGACTTTGGCCGGCCAACCTAACCACCATCAGAAAGACTCAATCAAATTATCATATTATGAATAATAATTCCATTAGCCAATGAGCACCAGGCCTTTGGGCCTCCAATGATCATTGAACTAATGGACTCATTATCACTCACTTAATGGGAGGCTATGACTTAGTTATCATTATAACTTAATCATTTTAGGGACCTAATAATTTTGAGGATTTTATTAAAGAATAGTAGAGAAGAAATCATCCAGCCAATTTCAATCCTCCCACTGACTTCACCAAGTCAGATTAAAAAAGGATTTAATTAAAGCTGGCATTAGGAGCACCTAAATCAGTCACACTAATTTACCTAATGACATGGGTGAGCTCTAATCACCAAGTGATCTAATCAAAATCTAACTTACCAGATTGGCCAGATAAGTGAGATCAGTGGTGGGGATTTGCCATTAACTCGTCAATGATCGAATCAATGCGAGTAGCTCCTGCTTAAGAACCACTGGTCAAAACTGCCAAACTTACCTTAGACACCAACCAGTTCATTAGTTTTAATTTTGATCAACTTAGTAAATAGGGCTCCACCGCGTAGCCATGAATTAAGTCCATCTTGGTCTAGTTAAAGACATGGACCCATTCAACTACAACTATTGAAGTTGAGTCTAGAGTATCTTTGACCTAATCTAATTCAACTTTTGATTAGATTTGACCAATTACTCCATTTAGTCCATTTTTTAAACTAACCTTAGGTCTAACCCAATTATGGACCTAATTCATCTAACCCATTGACCCACAAGTTTATGCAATTGTCTTAGGTCTTAATTCACAATTCTAGACCTACTAGACAACACTTAATTCTTTTAATTAAGTACTTGGGCTGATGGGTCAGGGTTTGGCATTTCGAAAATAATTTTCAAATTTGAAAGATTTTATTTTCTGTTCACCAAATGTGTTAACTCATTTCACAAACGGGTCAGCACATTTCATAAACAGCAATTCTATTACTCATTTCATAATAGAAAATAACTCAAAATAAATCATAAATTTTCTTTTAGATCTAATCTAACACATTCATGATAAATTTCTTAATTAAGTCCTTTCGCTGCTTCATCGGTATGGGATATAATTGCATCGGCACCCCTACCGCCATAGGAGACCCCATCGAATGGGAAGAGAGGGCCTTTAAACCCTACTTTTCTCCTATGACCGGACGGCCATGGCAACTAACCCAATTAGATTACTTGCTACTTGGATCAAGTATATCTAAATATACCAATTTTAAAATTTAAATTTTGAATTTTAAATTTCAAATTTCAAATTTCAAATTTCAAATTTTAAATTTCAAATTTGAGATTTCAACCAAATTTCAAATTTCGAATTTCCAATCTTTGAATTTTAAATTTTGAATTTTGAATTTTAAATTTCGAATTTCAAATTTCAAATTTTAAATTTGAGATTTCAACCAAATTTCAAATTTCAAATTTTGAATTTTGAATTTCAAATTTCAAATTTCGAATTTCAAATTTCAAATTTCAAATTTGAGATTTCAACCAAATTTCAAATTTCAAATTTTGAATTTTAAATTTGAAACTTCTAACAAATTTTAAATTTTAAATTTCAAATCTTTTTGAATTTTGAATTTTGAATTTTGAATTTAAATTTAAACTTATAGATTACACCTTAATCTACGCATGCATATGTATATCATATTCTAGAACCATGCTCTGATACCATTTGAAGCGAAAATTTAGTGCAGGGGCAAAATGATAATTTTATAACTTATTCAAAATTACTATTTATAATGGAATTATTAATTAATCTCATTAATTAATACTAATTAACCTTACACTAGGATCTAAATATGATACAACAGCATGCATTTAAATTTGAAATTCAAATTTGAATCAATAAACCTTTTACAGTACTGTGTTCAGAACACATCACCTTTTGCGGGAAGTCGATCACCGTAATCTGATCACCATCGGGGGCTCTGATCCTCACGTCGTAGCCAAACAAATGTCTGGCCTCTGTGGATCATCCACACAAAGCTCCTGTCTGATCAGCTCCTCACGAATGCTAGTTCGTGATTTCACCCTTTTGATGGTAGATGTTGATCGAACTCCTTCGATCGATGTGTGCTGACTTCGTGGATGCTCTGGATCATCTGCACAGTTGCTTGAGAGGCTGATGGATCTCTCCCTAAATTTGGTGGACTCACGACACTCGTGGCACACCAATCTCACTTCCCGAACCTTAGGTAGA